>NW_028186150.1:7818591-7847347 GCF_003343005.1 Rhea americana
AGTCCTCAAGTGGCAAAGGTTTAAAGAGAACTCAAGGCTGACCCTAAACATCAATATAAGCCTTCTTTCTCATTTATGTATGTCTCTAAATTTATTCACTTTTCTCTCATCTTTACTCACTTTCCCGCACAGAAAGCGGTTCAGRTTTAACATGGCATTAGAGTGGCGATAAGGTTTACAGATTAGAGTTGGTTTAYGTCCAGCCAGTTTGGCTTGAGCTGCTCATGAGCACAGGCAGAGAAATTAATGTTTACTTGTACCTGTCCACAAAGATATATTCTTAGTTACATATACTAAGAAGATTACTCACAGAGTATCGTTAATCATCTTTATCACTACCAAGCACAGTATCAAACACATACAAAAATGTGTTTCCTAATTGCTACTATGGAGACAAAGGAACAGAGGAATAACAGATGAAAATAAAGCACCAGGTGCCATTTCTTCTAAAAAATTACACGTTACGTTGTTTAATTAATAGGTGATATTATTTATACAAGATTCTAAGTGAATCTTAAATAATTATAATACCCACACACAGTAAATCTGATTTTAAAGTTTAGTAAGAAAAATGCTGTGGAAAAACTTGCTAAGACATGTAATAAAGGGATGAATTTATTAAAACACAACAATGCTGGCACCGCTTAGAATCAGATCCTGAACCTGTTGAAGCTATAGTTTTAATGAGATTGATATTCTTCCCCACTAAGCATACCCAGTTCTTCTGAAGTCCTACTTACTGCATATCATGTATGAAATGACTGAGACAATCCCCATATTTACACCCAATATTATAGCCTGATGAAATAAAGTTAGTAATGATGTGTCATACTTTAAATAGTTCATATACGTAACATACACATATTTCAAAATAAGCTCTCACGCTATGAGCGGATTAACTCTCTATATCTTTCAGGAACCTTCACGGAGTCTCATGAAGATTAAATTTGAAAACGTTACGTGCCTTTGTTTTTAAACCATTTCAACAGTCTTACTGGTTGGCTACTGACTTCTGAAAAACAGACTACATGCCTACAATCCCTACTAATGCTGAACACTTTCTCCATTTAACACACAACTATATCTAACACACCAGTCTGCACAAAATTCCTTTTTTAGCTTCTTGGGAGACTTGGCACTGGTTATAAAAGATTTATTAATCCAGTACTAACTAGAGTAGATTACAAACAGCCAAGCACCAAACAGTGCCTTTGCACCAGATTGTGATTTATAATTAAGGAAACTGGATTATTAATTACATACMAAACCCTGGGCTTTGTATATTCATAATTAAGGTCTTGCAAACGAAGACCTTGAGACAAGGTCTTGAGACAAGTTTTTATACCAAAAATCTTCCCTCTAATATAATAAAAACACATCCCACTAATCCATACAAAATGCTGAGCTCTACTTTAAGGAAAATTTTTGTGTGAGAAACCATTGTCACTCTCCAAAAAAGCAGGCAACTTTTAAATCAAAATACTTGGATAAAATGTCATTCATTAACAGCTAATGCTATCCAATTTTGATTTTAAAAAACGCATAGAAAACTGCAAAAACGGTCTGTTCTGAACTGTTGGAGATTTTTCCTTATTTCCTTGCAGCTTTCCACCAGGACAAGCTTTCACAAGCCACRCTGTAGAACTGTGTCACTGCAAAATAATTCTAAAGACTGATCTTAACCCCACTATCTTTTGAATAGATTGCTTGGGATGCATCACAAGAAAGACAAACAAGGCATCTGAACTATCAAAGTGAAGCAGAGCTGGTCCAAAGACCTGAGGGACACGTGACACAACCCTGAAATCTAATGAAGCCCAGTTGCACCAAATGAAATTAGCCCTGGATAAACTAGAACTCCTGGAGCTTGGAGAAGGACATCTGTTGGCCAACAGGAACCAGGCTTAACCTGGCAGTGCGTGATGGTGATTTCATCACCAAAATAACCAAAGCTCACAGAGATTATTCCATGAATTAATGAGGGATTTAGCACAACACTGAACAGTATGAAAGATGCACATGAGAGCCATAAGCTTTTTCAAAAACCCCTGGTGATACTTCAGCCCCTTTGGACCCAATTTCAAAGTCACAATTCAGGTCAGAGACTGATGTCCATCAGCAGTTCATGTAAACTGAAAAGCAAACCTAGACACAAGCTAGACAAAGCTCAGTAAGTCACAGGAGAAGACCTACAAATAGCTCAAAGGAGCTATTCAATAGAGTAGGAAAAAATCGTTACCCTTCATTTATAAACCTAGCAATATTTTTTTATGCACTAAAAACTAGCTCGCAGAGTGGAAGAATACATCACACATCTATTCAAAATGCAGTGTAAAATTTCTACAAGCATCAAGTCAGTCCATAAAGTTTAGCAACAAGGTAGTGGCGTGTCTTCCAGAAGTCCAGCTCCACAAGATGTGTGCCAACACTAACTAACACACAACTGTTYTCAGCCTTTAGGTAGACAATGTGTGTAGAAAGTACAAAACAAACAGAGGAGCCGTAATTCAATATTTGCAGTTACTTGAACTATACCAGTTATGTCAAATACACTTATAACTAGGTGCGCTTCTACATTTGGGGTCTATTTAAAACCTTATTAAGAGCAAAGGACACAGAAGGAACAGTCTGTTTGATCTGTTTTAAAGCCACGGYAACAGGAAACAAGTTCCAGCAATGTCTCGCAGGACCACCAAGCAGTCCTTCCTTACAAGATAAATACGCAGCCATATTTGAAATCCTTAACCTAATGCACACAAAGTAATCTCACTTGTAGACACGGCTGTTTATTAAAACTAACCCTAGCTCATTTTCCAGTCATCTTTCAGAGATAAGCAAAAATTATCGAAATAAAAATGTCTAGCAGGTAGTTTCACTTGCCTCTTTTATTACCAATCCATATTCAGATATGTTAATATAAAGATGTACAATATTACATAAAGGGCACAAAACCTGACATTGCGACACCGGTGGCTGAATGGTTTGCTTATTGTAGCGGCTCTTATTCAGCTATTTTCTAGTGCTCTCATCAGTCTTTTGTGTGAAAGTCTTTGGTGAGAGTCAAGTCTGAACTGATAAGGCCTTGGAGACATAATCGCTGGCCTTCATTTTCCATTGACGGCACCACACAGCCAATTCACAAACATTTTCATATTAATATTGAGCAATTTTCCTACATTCTAATCCATCAAAGTAGGCTATTAATCCTTCCCCCCCGCACCGTTCTCTATTCAAATGCTAACAATTTTCTCCTCACAAGCTAAAACATTTGTCCTACAGCCCCTCACACAAAGACGCTGTATTGTCAGCAGTGATTGATCAGAGTA
Organism: Rhea americana; assembly: GCF_003343005.1. Classification (NCBI taxonomy): domain Eukaryota; kingdom Metazoa; phylum Chordata; class Aves; order Rheiformes; family Rheidae; genus Rhea; species Rhea americana. The sequence goes on from NW_028186150.1 coordinate 7,821,918, forward strand.
TTAATATGAGCGATGCAAAGTAAATTGTGTCAATGATAGCAGACGTATGTGGAGGAAAAGATCTTTTCTAAAGGCATAACCACGTGCAAAAAAATAATAACTAATTTTTCCAGGAACACTTTGAAACGTTCTGCCTGGTGTGTTTTATGAAAAATTATGAAAATTTTTGGAGGTGCAAAATGCTGTCGGTTTGGGTTTGGAATACAAACCAAACTGCAGGAGCGCGCAGTCCCGGGCGCTGGCCAGCTCGGGCGTCCGCAGAGCAAGCGGCGGGAGGGCTCGGGGCCCCTTCCTCCCCAAGGCCAGCGCTCCCCCTTGCCGGGGGCGCTGGCCAGCCCGGCAGCCTCGCGGCGGGCTAAGGGGRAAGCTCGTCTGACCGACCATCCCTCGTACTCGAGTTTCAAACGGTTTCAGGGTATTYGTTCGGTCTTAAAACGCTGTGGAGGCTCCAGGAGGCGTGAGAAGGCTCGGCTGCTCACGCACAAAGCTTTCAGAGAGCTGATACCCCCGGCACTAATTTGGGCAATTTGAGGGACGCTCTAACTCACGGCAGGTTACGGCGGCTCCTCGCACGGCGCTCGGCTCTGCTGTCGGAGCCGTCTCGCCTCAGCACGCGCCCCCCTTGCCACGGGTGCGCACAGGGAGGAAGCGGGCACCCCGGCGGTGCACGAAGCCGCTCGAAAACACCCGCGCCTGGAGGACGGGCAGGTCCGGGCCTCCTCGYGCAGCCGGCCYGCACGCGTCCGATGCAAACGGGCGCGCTGCTCGTGCCCAGCAGCACGCGCTGCAAGGCGCGCACRCGTGCGTGCACGGGAAAACAGACCCGAGAGAGGATTAAACAAACAGAACTGCTTAATTAGCTGAAAATCTGATTACAACAAAAACTCTGTGCATGTATGAGAAAGCTACTGAATCTGGAGAAACAGGGGATTTAAGAGACATACTATGTTTAAAGACGAACTGAGGCCATCTAAGCATCTAGTAATATAGCACATATGCCACAGACCATTTTTCCTATACTATTACATTAAATTGTTCTTTTTTTCTATCTCCTCTTACACACACTTCCTTCTTCTGAAGAAACAATATAAGATTAAGATTAGCAGAGGTATAAATTCAGTCCCATAGTGTAAAGCTCATAGTCTGAGGCAGAAAGAAAGGCAACCTAGTGATCTACCTGAAATTATTTTGCTGGATTCAGACTATATTTGAAACAACAATATTGAGCTCTCAGAACCCTCCACTGCCACACCAGCACCCATGATGCAGTCTAGAAAGAGCTCTTGGCCTCAGACCAGGCAGACAGGGGGAACAGCCGCTGGCAGTAGTTAAACCAATGCCTGACTGATCCCCAAGTGTTCATTAATCGTTATTTGCCCAGAAGTCTATGAAGAAAAGATGAAGAAGAAAAATCCACGTCACTCCAAACCCGATCCCCTGACAAAGGTTCTTCCCCCTTGGAGAACCATTTTTCTCAGCATYTAAACTTTGATGAACCCAGAGAGGCCTGAATGTTACGGCTGCTTCCCAGGGTGAACTTGTTCTGGGCACGGAGGCCCCCGCTGCCTCTCGCAGCCTCCAGCATCACCCATGCTGCATTTTTGAAGAGCCTAGACAGTGTTTCTATGCCTTTTACCTTTGGTGTGTTATATTTTACAACGAGTAGTTAAAAACATTTGTATTTTAAAGCCACTTAGGCATTCTTCCAATTACTTACATTAGCATTCTGGCAAACAGTCAGTCTTTTTTAGTGTTGAATCAGACTCCTGAATCTCTATCAACAAACCGTCGAAAAAGCAATTTTTCTTTTCTATACTTCCAAACAACTGGGAAGGCTACCACAAGCTTTCCTGCTCCAGGAGGGAACAGGAATTCAGAGAACGAGGCGCATTCCTGCTGCCTCGTAGGAATCTTCCACGTTCAGGGCTARTCCTGCAAAATACAGAGGGCCCTCACCGCCCAGCACCTCTAAAAAGTGCTTGAAGACCAGAACACAGAGGGAGAAGGCAAGGAAGGAGGCTGTTCTCCTTATCGAATCCTGAGGCCAGTAGATCCACAAGATGTGCCAAGGAGTTGTAACTGTTTTTGGAGAGGGTCCTGAGGAGGAACACCAAATTGCCTCAAGAAGCAGAGCTGATGACTCAACACGCTCTGTTACAGCGGCTCTGAGTCAGCGTCCCAAAGAGCTATTAGGGTGTGTGCTGCATAGGCAATATTTGGGATGAGTTTTAAAACAACGGCTCTGGCCACTTCGTGTTGTTGAAGATCTCATAGCAATTTTATATAAATAAGGGTGTTTACTTGAGCTGAACTGTGGCCAAGGCATCAAGGATAAGCTTCCACTGATAGAAATTAAATTGGATAAAGTATTAGTCATTTCCTGTCTCAAGCTGTTGGGTTGTGATGTACATTATGAAATAGTAATTTTTACCCAGATTGACTTCAGCTTTAATTGAAATAATCTTTGTTTTGTAATTAAACTACTACAATGTGCCGGAAAAATGATTTTCTTGGTTTTCATGTATGGGCGTTCTACTTTTTATAAAATGCCAAGCTGGACAGTGTTTGCTACAGTTGCTCTTGTGCAAAAAACAAAACTCAGATTTACAAATTATAAAAAAAATCAAGTCTCTGAWACACCACACTTCCTTAGAGTAGAAACAGTAGGAGAAACAGATGGCGTCTACTTAGGCCTTATTTTCAAAACTGAAATGCATATGCAAAAGTCCCAAGTGATCTAGCAGCTCAGAGACCTTGAAGTTAAATAAATTTCTTTCAGAAGGTGCCATGAAGGCTTTAGAAACCTAAATTTATGGATTCATCTTTAAGAACTTTCCTCAGCATGTCTTCCAGTAAACATCTCAAATTGCATGATTGTTTTTCCTAACTACTCTTCCATGTCCATCATCACGGTGCTGCCAGACAGCTTCTTCGTCATGCCTGTGCAGGCCCCAAGAAGCTCTGTTTTCCCATACAGTAAAGCCTCCGGGTCACCTAGTCTTCTCAACTGATGGTCTCTGCTTTTGCAGCTTGGCTCTATTAGCCTAAGTTTAGCAAATTTCAGACAAGACTAGGAAGATTTCCTTCAACTAAACTTTGACCAAAAACACTTTTTCGCAATCTTTGAAGAGGTAAGATATTTTTTAAAGATTTTTTATGGTTCAGCTAAAAGCAGTTTTGTGTTTTAATTTTTTTTTTTTTAACTATGTATGTTGCAAGCATTCTAAGACAAGGTAAGTGGAATTTACAATCATCTCTGGAGAAAGACTGCCATTAGGAATAAGGAATGGGTTTATCCATTTTTCATATGTAAGTCAGATTCACTTTGTCAGTCTTGAGATTTGACAAAGTATAATTCAGAATGAGTTATGCTCACCTTCCGCTGGACTGAGTAATCACGTTAGACGAGGAAACGTACGAGTCCCTCTGCAGAACTTACTGTAATACTGTTTTAAGAACCTCACAATGTATATGCCACCTCCTTTTCCGAGTAATACATGACTGTCATGTCATTGCATACATAAGACTTTACAGTAATGTCTCACAAACTTAGCTTTAGTTCCAGGAGTAGAAACTTTAACTATTTAGAAAAATAAAATCTTGAATTCTAATGTTACTAACATTTATGAAGCTGTGCAGTTATTGCGTGGGTACAGAAATCAAGAGTGTGCATGGCTATGAGATTGTACCAGTACGCAGACACTAGCTGATGCCATGTTCTTTGACCCTCCTATTGGCAGCATTGCTCCTAAAAGACGCTGCCTCTAAGGTGATGTCTCYGCATTGCCTTCTTAATTAGTTGATTTCCTTGACAGTGGTGGTGCTGCTTAGATAYAATAGAGTAGATGAAAGACCTTTAAAAATACCGAGTATGACACAGTTTAATTTGGCTAAAAGATAAGTTTTTTAAAAAATAATGACAACCACATGAATTCATTCTGTAGCATAGGAGACAACATGGCAATTAAAAAATAGTCAGAAAGAAGGAAAAGCTTTTTTAAAGGTAGATTTCTTATAGAAATAGTAATATATTCTTTTCTACAAGAATATCAACATAAATTTTTCCCTAAAAATTAACATATTGTGAGGGAGACAGAATACAAATGCAATTCACTGGAAGCAAATACTCACATGCTGGTATTTGGGTTTGGATTTTTTGTTTTGGCTTGAATTTTTTCTTGTATCTTTGTTCAAATGTATTTCTGCATCACACACAAAAATATGATAACCTTTCTGATAAAAAAAAATATCCTGTTATGTGAGTTAATATAATTCTGAGAAGAATGACTTTGTCCAATTGGTGTAGTGGCTCACTGCACTAGTGAACAAGGTTTTCTGCATCCAGTGGTCCAAAGTCTGAATGTTATGCAGGCTGAATAAGGAGATGAATTTAAAATACGTAAATGACAAGTCTGAAACTTGACTGGATCAGACAAAAGACGCTATATTTAACACTCCATCCTCAAATTTTTGAGGAGAATTTATTTTTAATCACCTGAGCAGAATATTCAGAAATGACTCATATTGTCTTTGGGCTGTTCAATTTTTCAAAGATTTAGAACTGCAAACAAAATGTGGTAGATAATAGTTAAGGTAAAAATATATCTAAAAAATATCATAGGATGATTACAAGATTAAAACAGAGTAAAAATGAATGGAAAGGAGGAATGCATGAACAGCATATGAAAAGGCTACTAATTTACCATGAAGTATTTTGTAGGAGGCTAATCAAATATTACTCAGTTTATCTTTGATCATTCTGAAACCCTCCTTAGGGCCCATTCAGTACAGTATTTCAGTGACCTTCTTGCTCAAATACGAAGGACTGTAGCCTTTTATTTATATTTTAAAATATGGAAAATATCACACTACAATGAAGCAATCAACCAGTAGCTTGTGTGCTCCAGTAACTGGAAAGGATAGAAAGTCAGTGAGTAGATAATTATTCAAGGTCAAACCTTTCTAGTGTGGTGCCAGAAAAAAAAAGCAAACAGTGAGGGTTAGCCAATACTTCACAAACACTTGTTTAAGGATTTCCTAATTACTATAAGTGGTTCCTCTGGCCCTGGCACTTAAAAGGCAGCTGTATATGCATGATGTCATCCCTTCTTCCCATTATCTCTGCAGTAAATTTACAGGATTAAGAAGCAAGCAGGACTAAAAAGTCAAAATAATGACAATTTTTCATGTTTACTATCATTAAAAATGAATTTCTCATGTTACAGTTAAAAAAAAAAAAAAAGCCAAATTGAAACATGGATGTAATTAACTATTAAAATTTATTTGTGTATTTTCACCCCAAAATCAGAAAAATGCAATTATCTTTCATATACTTTTCTGTTTAAAGTCCATATGTATTCAGCATAGTAACATCATAGCATTGTTTCTGTAATCTTATAGCTTCAAAGATATGGATATAAATTACAAGCTGATCAGGAAAAAATGAAACCCGAGCCTTAAATCTCCTGGAGCAAACTGCACAGGTAATATTCAGTGCTCTGGAATGCCCACACCACTAAATTATGCTGTACAAGGCTGGAATATAAAATTCACAGAGCTTACATTTAGGACACTAGCAGAGATGCAACAAAAACTAAAATACTGTAATATTTGCTTACTAAGACACTGCAACTGAAAAAGTCCTGTTCACACAATCAGAGATTAACACACACAGAGATTCTACGCACCTTGATCAGATCTTGCCAAAATGAGTGATGAGATTTGAGGGTCTCCACAGTAATTTAGCTCTCTTGGTCCATAATCCTGATTTCCCTTTCCTTTTCTTGTAACCCTGCCCTTCCCCTTGAGATCATCAGTTGGTACAGGTGTGATTGCAGCTTCTTTTGGGGGGCATCCCAGGTGAATAAAAATGGAAAGCAAAGGTTCAGATCTCCTCACTAACTTCAGATCATTTTAGTATGCCTTTCCCCAGGCAACCTCACTCTTAATGAGTTCATAGCCACTCTCATTTTTTCCAAGTTTTTTTGAAATTCAAATTTGAATATTTTTATACTTCCTAAGACTCTTCAAGATCTTTATATTATTCAGATCATACTGTTCCTCCCAAGATGTCTCTTATTTCTAGAACGTGATTCCTGTTTCCTTAATATTCCTAAAGATTTTTAGGATCTTCTTTCCCACTAGAATTTCCTCCATATTTCACAGAAAATATATCATCCATGTATATGAGAACACCATCAGCTCTCAAACTATGTTTAGGTCATGCTCAAGGTGGTGCAAATTGCTCACTCAAGTCATCCTTCAGCACACAAAATAATTTCTCCTTCATTTCTACCTAATAGGCCAAGAGAGTCTAATGTGGAAGCTACTAAGAGGAACATGACCTGATGTAGGTACAGTGTGGTATACAAGCTTATCTCCAAATACATCACTGTTTGTGAGGAACTTCATACTTAAAAAGTAGCTCTTCAAATACTCCCTTTCTTTGCTTTCTAAAAATACTCCTTTTTAACCTCTGGGGTTTTTTTTGTTTGTTTGTTTGGTTGGTTGGTTTTTTTTGTTGTTTTTTTTTTTGTTGTTTTTTTGGTTTTTTTTAAGTGCCAGAGTCACTTTGCAAATGTTGCTCTCCACCTCTGTGAGATCTTTAAACCTGGATGTGCTGGTTCAGTTCCCAGGTGAAACTTCTCATCAGCAATATTTTCCTGTTCAATTTCTATTTACTCTTGAAACAGGAGTCTGTTAAATTCCTGTTAAATTGTTTAAAGACCCAGATTTGATACTGGCAACTCCAAACACTCCTACAGCTTCAGTCTTTGGCATGATTATTTTATGGTGATTTTTTTTTTATTATTATTGTTATAATAACTTTATTCCAGGTTACCAGTTCAGTCAGTATTCTTTAGCCTGGAAGAATCCCTCTCCTTCCTCTCCATGTCTAACAGGAATATCTGAATGCTGCCATCAATAGCCTGTTTTAATTACACGTTAGAAGTTCATGTCAACATTACAAGTCAATTTATTATGCAGTGATATCTAGCTCAAGCTGGATTTGTCCTGTTGTCTGCAGCTTCAGATATAACTAATAGTCACCAACTTAATTTCTGTACTACCCTTCCTACCTCACTGGGAAGTGCTGAAAAGCACTCAATATTTTTCTTGGATCAGACTTATTCTCCATCCTGAAACTAACAATATAATTTCCCAGGTGTCCATGTCTCATGGCATAATGACATGACTGGATAGCTTTTACCATGGTCTTTTCTAAGGAAGTGCTGCTTGTTGGTGCTTGTTGTGACCCTCTGTTTGGGAAGCTGGTCTTTGTCTCCAGGTGTGTGCAGTAGTGGTCAACCTGGTAAGCTCTTGTCTGGAAAACATCATGTGGTCAGGGTCCTGCCTGTGACACAGCACTCCTTTTTTAACCCAGGAGATGCTGTCAGTTTGCCTTTGAGTAACTTTTMGTGACTAATAATAATTTTGTGCTATTCCAGTACAAACATGAAATTTTTCCGAAATTGAAAAACTTGTATTTTCAGTGAAACTCACTTTCTGCTACCATATTGGCGTGTCTACGCATGGTCTGGCTCGCAAAAGCAGGCAGCACAGCTGCTTCGCCAGCAGCAGCTCGGGACGCTCGCTGCGACGCCGTGCCTGGACTGCCTTTTCTGAGGTGGCACTGGGCCCCGAAATGCCACCACCTACCCAGAGAGGCAAAGTGAGCCCCGCTCGCCACGGAGCGAGCATGGGGGAAAATCCAACGAGTCGTTGATATTTTGTGATATATTGGAAACTCTTCYATTGCCTTCCATGAATTATGGGTCAAGCTAGAAATTAATTCCTGCTACACGAGACTGATGACGAAAGAACAGTCTTTCAGAAGCAACACAGAACGTCTCATCTTTGTTCCTTCTTCTGCACAGGCAGCCTTGTCTTGTTCCCTCAAGTAGCAGYATGGATAATTTTTGCAAAGCCCAGTCGTTTTCCCAGCCATGTACTGTTTTACGTATGGTAACTTGGCAAAAAGAAAACAAAGGGAAACGAATGCTGCTGTGTTTTAATATGAAAGCCAAACACCCTATATGTAGATTCATATGCTGTAACTGATCGTTAAACACAGTCTGACCTGCACCACAGACGTGATAAAACATCATCCAGCTTCCTTGAGCCCAGTTTTGATGAGGTGCATGCACAAATACAAGCAGAAAAACAGTTGCATATGAAGTCTAAGACATGTTTTATGCTCAGAATTACTCCCACTTTTTGAAGGAAGATGACWGAGCTTTGAGGTTTCTATCATGAAAACATACTTGAACATGCATTTATAGCTGCGTACCAAGTAATATACATCCCCTAACTGAATTTAATGCTCTTTCAGCAAAGAACCTATCATCACAACATACCAATGCATGCATGTTGGTATAACATACGACCATATAAAACTCTCGCTGTTCCAGTAGGGCCACAAAGCATTATGTACACTACTGTAAAGTAGCTCAGATGCAGTCTGATACATTTCAGAAAGAAATAGCGACAAGAAATCAAAACCATAGATTCCATAGAAGAAAAAGTCGTACTTCATATGATGTCAAAAAATGTATTTCTGAAAAATAAAATCTTCTGCACATGGAGAAGCAGTAGGATATATGCAGTTCATAGTTTCACGGCTCTAGTGCCTACCCAGTCTCCGTCTTTGACACCTGTGCTGCTATTTATCYCCCTCCAGGAAAACACATCTGAACAAGGCTAATATCTTTCCTCCCCTGGAGCTGTGATCCCATCTGACTTCTCATGCTCTTGCTCCTAGTGGTCAGACAGCTCTGCTGGTGGCCAGGAAGAAGGATCACATGCAGAAACAGGAACATACAATCCCTGCAAGCTAAAGGTGGATGAACAGATCCTTTCACATGCCATGGTACATGGCAGGGTGGTAAAGAAAATAAGAAGCCAACGGCATAAATAAAAAGGAGAGCGCAACACCTCCTAGAGCTCTGCTCAGACATCTGCAAGAACTGCAAGGTTCCTTTACATAGACCATGTCTGAATAGTAAATGCTAATGGAGAAAATAAAAAAAATATAGAAAAAGCAGAAGCAAGGGCAGACAAAGAATGAACACTTGAAAAAAGTAAGGACATTCTAAAATGGAGGAAGCGAAGACAAGCCAGAAAGCACTTTGGAAAAGAAAAGAGGAGGGATCAGAGACAGGAACCTTGCCTGAAAAATTAGACAGGACATTGAAACAATTTCACATGTTTAAAAAATAAAAATAAAAAACACGATAGCAGTTGACATCATCTGCCACTAACTACACTCATTTGGGGGATGCTATTTTTGTCAGTTAAGCAATGTTGGAATATTCACRCTCAGAAGAGTATAGAGTAAGTCATGGTTCCTGCGTCAAGGAAAGTACAACCTATTCAGACTAATACAATTTTGCTCAGACATCTATGAGGCAGATGAAGGGCTTGTAAAAAAAAATGCAATTTTTTTTCTGCCACCCCTCTCCACTCAGTTCTTCCCTATACAAYTGTGACTGTCCTTCCTTCCAATGGAGTGAAGTCTTACCAAAAGCCCTTAACAGGTAAAGAGTAAGAGAAACTTGTTGCCTAAAATGCAAGAAACTTAATATCACCTCACTGTAGTAGGGAAAGACCTGTCTTTCCTGTGATTTGGTGTCAAGCATGCCTCAGAATAACAAGCTTGCTAGAATATTCACATCAGTGATTAGGGTGTATGAAACTGCTTTAGCCATCACTCAAAAGTCAGAAACAGTGTAATCATGGGCATAAGCCAGCATAGCCAGGGTGACTCTTCCAATGCTTAACCAAAACTAGTGAGATTGCACTCTTCCTCATGGAGGATAAGAACAGAAAAGTTTTGTACTGTAATTTGTCTTTGCAAATGACATTTTTTTCAGCTCAGCCTTCAAAACATTTAGCTTTTCCCTTTCCCTTCCACAGCTACTCGGGACACAAAAATCCAAAGCCATACCATCACTACCTGATATCTTAAAGGATGTAATTTTGGCAGCAAAAAATTTACCCAGGGAGAAAAAAAAAAAAAGAAAGAAAGAAAGAAAAGAAAACAGCACTAGACACTTTTTTGGGACAGGATGGGCAGCATTAGCTTTGTTGAAAAATAGCCTCTCAAAACACATCTCATGAAATAAGACTAGGTTTTCAAATTACACAGTGCCTGCCATAACAGTAATAAAATAACAAAATTAAGGGGGTTTTATTTATAAATAAGTAAATGCTTTCTTCTACCTTTTATAATGTCCATCTCTTAGCATAACAAAGCTTTTCATAGCTTACTAATGGCTCCCTGTCACTAGTGCTGAGAACTATTATCACTGCTCTGCCCCTTCACATGGGCCTTTCAAACATCACTGTTTCACTTAATTCTTTCACCTCCTTCAGTTCAAATGCAATAAAAACCTTTCACTGGCTGACAACTAGAAAGGCAGAACAGCCTCCAACTGCTGTATAATTCAGGAGGGCTCTTTCTCATTTTAATTGGCTGCCTAATTGGAATGTTTATGGGTTCTGCGATAGCTTGGGATGAAAAGGCAGGGTGAGCAATTATGTGCTCAGCATTCCTATCTGGCAGAGTTAATAGTTTTTTTAAAAAAGCTAAAGTTCACTGGAATGCCATGTTTTTGTTCTCTAAGAAATACCTTGATTTGAAACAATGTAATCCCCAAGTCAGAAATTATGTCAAGCTGTGCTTATCCAGTAGCAAGTTTGAGCTTTTGGAAGCCTCTTTGCTCCTTTTTGATGTTAGCATAACATGAAGAACAGGAGGCTATCTGGTGGCTGTCAAGTTTTTAACTGCTTGCTCTCTCACTGGCTGGAGATAAGATGCAAGCAGAGCACTTGATGGACTTGATTAATTCTCTGGAACGAAGGTTTGTCTTTCTTGGCTCGATGAATGACTTCATTCTAGTAGATGAGGTCACCCAAGTCAAGGCAATAAAGTTTCTGATATTCACATGAAAGCCAGTTTTCAAAGCTGCCAGCCCCTAAGAAGAGAAGCACAAGTGTTTTCTCATTTACCTACGTTCTAGTGGCAACATCCCGCCCGCTATAATCTGTCCTCTGCAGCACAGGACGGTATTTCTGCTGAAGAGTGCTTCCATTATAAAATTAGATTCAATATATATATTTTAAAATACATGCTTTGTGTTCAAAGAAGCAAATATTTTTGTGCAGTAATTTGTCAACATGCCAACAGGAAGAGAAATTACCTTCTAGCTTTTCAGTCTGACCAATACAATTGCATTTTCCTTGCCTCCCTGTACTGCCTTAGTGTGATGTTCCAGTTGTAAACCTCCGGGGAAAAGACCATTTTGTGCTCTTTTTGTACAGTGCCCAGTGCAAGGCAGATGTGTTTCAGAATGAGAGAGCCTGAGCGCTACAAATATCAACAGCAAACACAGAATGGACGCTCTGCTTTTTGAAGTACTTCTCGTTCATGCTTTTAGTTCTAAGGGAGAGTTATTGACTTCCCTCCACAAGACAAACTAGTATCCTCCCTCCTTTCCTGAGTTTTAATAAACATCATTTTTTTTCTGTTTTTAAACTAAAAAACAGCTGTATTGCTTTGCAAGTATCATAACTTCTCACCACAGTTCATGCAAAGATGCCTGCAAATTTTGTACTTTTTGCATTTCAAAACTACGCAAGTGATAAGTGTTCTCTCAAGGACTCAGTAAAGCCTTGCAAACATAAGCAGCAAACCCTTTCTGACCAGTGTGCTGAACCTGCGCAATAGAATTCAGACTGGTCTGATGCTCTGATTTGTTATTTTCGGCTCACCTGAAATTCCTTGATCCAGTGTCAGAGATTCCAACTCATTCTGGAGTCCTCCTTTCCAGTTAAATTACATCCTTRCCTCTATATAACAGAGAACTCAGTCCTGTAGATAACATACTGGATGCACTTTCTACAGTTTGGAGCTTATTTCTGGATCAGTTTTCTAGGCCACACTGCTATTTCTGTCCTTCAGTTATCCAGCATGTGAACGGTTGTAGCAATGAAAAGATGAAAGAAGCATCCTTCTTGAGCACTAATTTAACCAGAACCCCAAACAAGGCAGCAACATCAGATCTCTGCCCGCTGATGATACCACCCAAGAAAAAGGGCTGCAAGCTACTAAGACTGGGGCAGTGTGGTCCTTTTTGAAATGCTTTCCTAGGCACCATGGAGAAATTAGAGTTTAAAAGTTACAGTTTAAAAGTTCCCATTAAACTGCTACGGAGCTAGGATTTTATCCCAGATTTTATTGCCATCTGGAGCCTGAAAACCTGTAGAGGCAGCAACTTTGTTACAAAGGTCAGAAGCTGTACCACATCAGAGAACCCAGTCCTGCACAGAACATACTTAGGAAATGTTGATCTGGTGCATGCCAGAAGGCATTTCTAGCCACAAAAGCTCCCAAGAAGTTCTCTCCAAAGGAGTCTTTTTCCGATTCACATGCATCAGCTAGAAGTACAAACGATACAAAAATAAAATATGACAAGTCATATCTTTGCCAGATATAGACTTAACAGAACAGCTAAGGGGCCAATTTAGAAAACAAATAACGACTTCTAAGTAAGTTGTCAGGTAAACAATACCCACCTTTAAAGCAATCTTTGTGCACATTTACTCTAAAGATCATAATCTGCTGATATTAAGAATACCACAGGAAAAATCTGATTGCTCAAGATGTCCATCTCATTTTATGGGCAGAGGCGATTCAGAGAAACCCATATGTTTGGTAAGAGTCCAAACATGTGGATGCTTATGCAAACCAACAATTCTTTGAAGTATACTGCTTTCTAAAGTCCAGGCTGAAACCTAAAATTTAATAATCAACAAAACAGGCAGAGCTAAGGCAGAAATTCTCTGCTAAACTCCGCAGGACTGGGATATGAGAGGAGGCGTCTCTCTGAAGTGACATTATATGCCCAGATGTGTTGTAAGAGAATAAGGGTCTGTCTTAAGATGGCCTGTAGACCCTATGAACTTCCTTGTTTCGTGACTTTAAAGCAAGAAGAAAAATAAATAATGAAACATATTAAATTCATTATTGTAGCTGTGTGCGCCTTCTGAAGGTTTAGTTTTTTAAAAAGCTTCAACCTTTGAAAAAAAGTGCCCAGTGAAATTAAAGGCAGCAAATCTACACTGAGATATATTTTTTATATACTACAAAATTTACATATGGAACTCATTGTCACAAGATATTATTAAAGCCAAGAGCTTAGCAGGATTCAAAAAGGCTTAGACATTTATGTGAATAATAAGAACATCCACAGTTATACTAGAAAGGAAAAAGACATTTATAAGTGATGCTAAAACTCATACTTGAGGGCATAAGCCAACTGTTAGCTGCATTGGTTTAGGGAGAAAATCCCCCAATTGACAGTTTTTCCATAACTGTCCATTATGGCTTTCTTTGTACCTTTTTCTAAGCATCTGGTGCTGACCAATGTCAGAGAGACTATCCAAGTCTGATCCAGTCCAGCAGGTGTTATGTTCTTAATCTAAAACTCTTTTCAACGTAAAGCTGTCAAGAAATATTTTGAAAAGGCTGCTTATTCCTTGCCTAATCCTATAGCATTTGGCAGCTTTTAAAATGGGTAATGGATATTCTGCCTCACTTTGTATATCCACCAAGAAGAGGGCGGTTATTCACAATATTTTCTTATGTCTTGTGCCAGCTCCTTTTCTCCTTTAAGTGGCATCAGATTATATGGGTCTATATGTACATTCCATCCCAAACAAAACATTGTTCTCCAAAACCTCCAAGTTTTGCAACACCACTGAAAAATCTCATGATGTGGAGTGTGAGATGCCACTCCCAAATCTGAACAAAGTTTAGAGAGTGGGAGTGCTGAAGGAATTTGCAATTGTAAGCAAAGAAAAGCCTTAAGAGGGCTAAGGACCGACACTGCAGGAAAGTTCAAATGAATGGGTTCGGTCAGGCTCTGGATTTATTCGCCTTCCTCTATTAAGCACTTGATAGGCATCTATATTTCTAACAATCTGGCAGCACATACCAACAACAAATATAGATATTTGTGTGTATATGTGTGTGTATATATGCATATATATTTGTATACTTATGGTAGCAAATGCTGTATGTGTAGTATATACTCGTGTGTCTGAGGATACTTGTGGCCCCCTGTCTTTCTCCATAAACTTTGCCTGTCTTATTCTAACCATCATAGCTTGATTTTTAATGACATTTATTAAGTTTAAGTATAGAATAAAATGTTTTTTCTGCTTGGAATGAAATATTAGGAATATGATAACATATTCAGAAGAAAAGTCAAAATGACCCTTAAAAAAAGAAATGCATTAACTCCTAGCATTGAATTTATGCTACTTAGCATCACATTAAAAATATTCAAAATATAAATCAAAATTCAAGGGTATAACTTATATTCAATTTCAAATTTATGGCATTTTAAAATAGGATGATTTCCTCAAATGTGCAATAAATTTGGTTTTGTGGAATTGCACATGCCACCTTATCATGACAGTTGCTTTATCTACACAGTCCACTGAAGCCTAGTCACTTTATATAATCTGAATTCACAAATCAACTGTCGTCTTCACTTCACTGATTCATTGCTGATGGGCCTTTCACAAGGTAAAAAATCCTTTCCAAGTTGACAAGAGTAATAAATGGAGAGGTGAGAGCTGCCTCTCCATCCTGCTGTTCTATTGTACTGCCGATAGTGACACATGGCAGAATAAGCTCATAAACCAACCTCATCTTTTGACCTCTGCAGAGTAAACGGAAAGAGAGGGGCGTTTATGGTGATGACTGTATTTAAAGACCAATAATGACTAGATAAACCTCTGAAATCTAACTAGTCCAATCAACAGCTTGGAAAAATGATGAGTTTTTTTTTGTTTTTATTGTGATGCAAAAATATTGAAAGTGCAGCTATGATGCTTTTAGAAGAATCTAGATGCTACTCGGTTGTATCAGTCTGTCAGATATTTAGCATGATCACATGCACATAAAAGCAATCTTGAAAAAGATTAATAAAAAAAATTGGTTTTTTATTCTGTTCCAAGTTCAAGAGAAACAATGCACAAAAGACAAGTGGACGAGAACAGGATAAGATTCCAGGAATCAGCAAACATTTTAAGATAGGACACTTTCTTTGACTGATACTAATCGGGAGAGAAAGGACAAATTCAAAATAAATCCTGGTTTGTAATATTTCTGGCAAACATGATAGTACTGAACCTACATTTATTAGTGATGTATCTTTTTAGGAAAAATTGCTAGYGATTAAACTTCATCTACCTCATCCCTTACATTATCTGCTGAAGGTAGAAGTTTTGTGCAGTCTATGACAGATGAGCAGCAAAACTCAGAAGCTATGAATAGCTGTGCTATTGCCTCATCTGCAGTATCTGTCACCCAAAGGTTAGGTAATCCATATGTGATCCCAGTTTAAAAACCTAGAATACAAATACTCACCTTGTCTATACACTTAGTAGTTAAAAGCTTGTTACCTGCATAAAAAGTAAGTTAATACTCATTCTAGCAAGACAATGAAGGCTTTATACCTTGCCTCTAGTAAGACTAAATACATAACTACACTAAATATATTCCATTTTTCAATTATATGCTATTTTGTTTTATTCATGAATGTATCATTCCTTCTGCATTGTACAGATGGCTCTTCAGAGTCTGTACTCGCTTTAAAAGCCTTACACTGAAAGAGTCTCAAGCTGTAAGCAACAGTAGCCACCATTTAGTCACCTAAGAAAACAAAATAATTTAAAAATCAAGAGAAAGTACTAAAGTTTCAGTGGAAGACTTCAGTSCTGCAATAAGATCTTCTCCTGTGCATAACCCCCCTGACGCCTGCAGATTGTTATACCAAGCATGTAAAATAATTTTTAATGGCTTTTTGACATTTCTGCATTAAAAAAGTTTTTTCTCAACTCTTTCTGCCAAATGTAKACTCTAACAAATCAAGGATAAAATATTTTTTGAACACCACCACTGTAAAACATATCCGAGCCAAAATAAGAGTATAATAACAATAACAGGAATAAGAGGAGCACTGAAGTCTCCAGAAGCTAAAACCAAAGAGTGATGCTTATAACCTTCAATGCTTTTCAGAGGTTATTTTTCAATCTAAAAATAAAAGTTCATGGGTGGAGCTTCAGAAAATAGGAATTCAGGATAGTTATGAGGAGCAGAAATTTGCCATTACTGAGAGACCATCCCTTGCATCACCACAGGTTTTCTGAGAAAGATRCACTGGCCACACTGTGATACTTAACTTTTTCCAGGAGGGTGAATACTTCCTTATAAAATAGTATCAATCTTTGTTTCTAGAGCTTTATATTAATGAAAACAAGAGAACCAGATCAAGAAATTTATCCATGACAAAATGAGAATGCACCAAGAAAAGAGGTCTCACAACAAAATTCATAGAATCACAGAATCAGTAAGGTTGGMAGGGACCTCTGGAGATCATCTAGTCCAACMTCCCTGCTCAGCAGGGTCACCTAGAGCATGTSAGACAGGGCTGCATCCAGGCRGGCCTTGAAGATCTCCAGAGAAGGAGACTCCACARCCTCTCTGGGCAACCTGKTCCAGTGCTCCGTCACTCTCACAGGGAAGAAATTCCCCCTCACGGTCAGGCAGAACTTCCTGTGCTTCAGTTTCTGCCCATGGCCTCTTGTCCTGTCACATGGGGCAACTGAAAAGAGTTTGGCCCCGTCCCCTTGACACCCTCCCTTCAGATACTTATATACATTGATGAATTGTGTGGATTCTTTTTATTTTTGTTTTTTCTTCAGCTCAACTAAAGCAACATCCAAATCTAAGATTTGTCAGAATAGTGAAAATTTTCCCTCTCATCAACATTCAAATTGTGGGCAAGAATTTTGTGAAATTAAAAATATAACCATCTTACTATTTTGTTCATGCATTACTTTTCATTCTAATAAATATTAAAATATTTAAACTGGACACACACCCTTACTAGTAATGCAGCCATCTCTAGTAGATAATATAATAAAACACCCTGTAAGATGAAAATACTCAGTGGGTCAAAGTCTACAAGATATATATGCAGGACATTAATTAATAATGATAAATAATGATTAACAGTGATTAGTAAACTCACTTTCAGAACTGTGGTCAAGCTCACCTTTTATTTACTTTTTTTTAAAATAAGTATTCCAACTTTCTCAGTATCTAGTATTAACTGATGTAAGCTTAAGGTAATATTCACAACAAGACCAAAGAATGGAGTTAAAATTCATTAAATCTTTGGTTTTCATTACCATCAACCTGTAAGTTGTTAAAGTGACCGATACTCCTAGTGTTCCCTGGATACAGCAGCGCTGGAAATCAGAAGTTAGATTCCTTATGCCCAGAAGCTGGGCTATCACCTGCTCGTTCCCCCCTGACTGCACCCCAGGATTTTGGGCACGTACGTTTGGCTGTGACGAAGCATTCAGAAGGCCAGGACTAGCTGAATAGGCCTGGGAACACAGCCAGAGCTGGCTGAACGTATTCTCCGTTACTTTTTTTTTTTTTTTTTTTTTTTAAAAAAAAAAAAAAAAAGAAATAAGAAGAAAAAAAAAAAAAAAAAAAAAAAAGCCACAGCAAAACAGAACAAAATCTCATACACCCTGTTTGCTCAGGAACACTGACTTATAGCAGAACATACAGCCGGGTGGTGTGCTCTAGGTCCCCGCCGAGTGTCTCAAAAGCCTCGTGCAGAACACCACTTCTAGCACGTTTTGCAGAAGGCCTCTAGAAGCCGTGCATGGAGCTGGACCAGGTTTCAGGTAGGGCCCAGGTTTCGAGTTACAAGCAGTACACAGGTCAGGCTCAGATTAGGCAGCACTGAAACCTAACGGAATCAGGACGGGGGGAATTAATAAAAATAACCCAAATTTAAGGAATTCTCACCGACAAGCGCACAGATCCCTCTGTCCCAGTTCGTTGCAGCAATAGCCCCRAGCTGTCTCTGGCTTGCCTCCCACAGGTCGGGTGCCACCACTGGCCAGGCCAGGCCGTTTGTAAGATGAAGTTATTTTATAGGAAGAGGGTCAGAGAGGTTGGATTGTGTTCCTCTGGAGGGCTTTTCTTCTGGAAAAGTACTTATCATTACACTTATTTGGAAAAGTTGGTTGTTCATACTGATCATATTATTCAAAACAGCATGGTTTAGTTTGAAAATCAGGTGTGCTTTTAATTAAATTATTTAATAAAAACTTGACTACAGAGCATTCTGCTAAAACCTAATTAAGAGTATCATTTTAAAAAAGTACATTCTGCAGTTTTAGTTTATGTTCCCACACGAGTGGGGATGTCATTATTTCATGTTTTACACATTTTGGGCTTCAGAAGATTTTTTTTTGTTTGGTTGTTTTTTTCCTCCTTTTCTTTCCCAAAGCTGATTTCAAATTATATAAAGAAATACTCCAGGCTTAGATCATATCAATTCATTAACTGTTGGCAACATTTAGTTCTGATTTTCAAAAAAACCTTAACAAACCTAATAGAAAGGCATCATGAAAAGAGCACTATTTCAAACGTTGGCGCTTGTTCAAGCTACATATGGTCACATAATCTTTTAAAACACATGATTCAAGTCTCAATTTAATTATGTAATAGCACAAATGGAATTACACTGCAGATGAAGTGCAGTATTTCAGCTCAAACACATACCGGAGTTGTATGACTGACCCAAGCTTATTTCTTTGGGTCATTTTATTAGAGAGCTTAATTTGAATGCAACCACACGTAGCAAACAACAGCTTCAGTATGATATCTCCTCCTCTTGATCCAAATTTTAATACTTGCTGGGCTGGGCTCTGTTATGAAGATAATTTATCAAGCAGCTTAGAAAAATGCTAACAATCCAGTATTAACAACCGTTTTTCATGAATGCATTTTATTTACCATGT
This sequence comes from Rhea americana, assembly GCF_003343005.1. Taxonomy (NCBI): domain Eukaryota; kingdom Metazoa; phylum Chordata; class Aves; order Rheiformes; family Rheidae; genus Rhea; species Rhea americana. The sequence continues at coordinate 7,840,818 of NW_028186150.1, forward strand.
ATTCTCATGTATCTCCTTAAAAATATGGATATACCATTTTCCCCATATTTGTGTGTGTGTGTGCGTGACCCTTGAGTATAACACTGTTCTATTAATATCCTGGGGAGGAGCAGAAAAAACAAGACTTTTCTCTTTCAACAACTGCAAACGCAAAATCTTAACTAGCTCATTCTGCAAGACTCCTGCAACGATGCATGGTCTCCCTATCTCCCTACACTTCATTCTCAGCCTCCGCTAAGCTTGCCCCCTTTTCTGACATGCACATTAAACAGTACCTTATGGACCTTCATTCTGAAAAATAATGGAGAACATGTTTGTGACCTGAGACTGGTCTTACTGAACAGGCCAGTTCACATATTGGAGCTATTTCTGGCTCTCCACATACTCAGGCAGATTCTGTGCATGAAGCATATTCAGCTGATCTCCTGAAGGCTGAGAAAAAGCAATTTTTTTTAAGGATGTGGGAAAGTATAAATCAGTCTAACTGTGCTAGAAGAAATGCATCAAAAGCCAGGTTCTAAGCATCTAAGTAAGCAGTAACAGGGTGCTAAATTGAGATATTCGAGAACAAACTACGTGAAGTTAATTTGACCAGTACCACGCAGGAGTCAGAACCTGGCTTTATGATCATAAAATCCACAAAAGCACCACCTCAGTGCACAGTAGCAGTCAGAAAAGAAAATCAAGTATCAGAAATTACTAGCAAAGGAGAGAAAATTCTGTATTTGTCTGCATCTTCAACACTGCGTGTAGCGCTGACCCCCTCAGCCAAAGGGGTCTGGGAGGAAGGCMGATTTTGGCAAGTCTGGAGAAAGGCAGCCACTCGAGGAGGTGGAGCACCCTCCACCTCAGCCACCACTGTCGTAAGGATTCCTCAGGCTGCTGRGCAGAGGAGGGCTTTTGCCAGAGCTCTGTAAAAACTGTGAGGAGGGCAGCTGGATTGTTCACCTTCCACTCTATTGAAAGAGGGAGGAGATCTCGCATGAGGCGAGGACAGGCCAGGCTCAGAACGAYGAACAGGAGGTTGCTGCTCCTACAGCAGCCAGCAGGCTTCTGCTACTGATTCCTAAAGGCTCCTGGGGCTGCTAAAGGTTTACGTGAAATCAAGGAGACAAGTTCACAGAAGAAAAATCCACTGAGGTTACTAAATAGACAGAAACCACATCTGGCTCAGGAAGTTCACAGAGTTGAAAATGCTCTTAGAGAACACAGGAGGCAGTAACATCTCTGCCTCAGTCTTACTCTGCTGAAAGCAACTGCTTATGGCACTGCTGGGAGACAAAACGTATGGCTTTGTGCAAGTTTATTCTGAACCAACACGGCCAGAACTTCCCGGTTTCCTTCTTCGACTGATCTCTGGCTTTTTCAAYGCTGGGGAGAACAAAGTGCAGATACTCTGATTTTAGCACAGCTTTTGGCCATCACTGCCATTGCAGCACAAGTTCAGGAAACAGAGTTCAGATTAAAACAACAGAAGGCAGGTACACAACTGATTAAAAGATAGTGGTCATCAGGTTAACTTTATGTTTGGTCCCCAAGGAGATTTCTGCCTTGGTCCCAATTCTGCTGAATGAATTCAGCAATAACAAAGATAAAAGAATAGAGAGCATGGACATAAATCAACAAAAACAATTGCAAAGTATTACCCATAAGAATAAAAACAGAATTAAAAAAAACATGAATTTCTTGTTAAAGAGGGAGAACTAGGGAAAACTGAGAAAAAATTGAGAGTATTTTAACTAGAGYATTGCATGTAATGACACAGCAAGCACTTACTGCACTTTGCTCATCATTGCTGAGGCTTCAGCTGAAACATTGTAAGACCTCACAGAAAACAAAGAAAGAAAAGAAAAAAGGAAGGAAAAAAACAAATAAAACCTCAGGACAAATTAGAGATAACTGTGTACCTAACAGTGGTCTGAAGCAACATCAACAAATGAAACTCATATTCTGAATTACAGCTAGCCTCAGCAGAGGGCCTGAGAACACTACTASAAGCTCTCTTCATTGGAAAGCCAGTCCATATTGACTATACTGAYTGAATTTAGCTTCTGCCATTTAGCCACTGACTAAAAGCAAGCAATGAAAATCTTGAAAAAGTTAWTGTGATATTATAGAGAAAAATCTTGCATCAATAATACGACTTYTTTTTCTTTGCTGGTTTAGTAATTTTAAAATGCCCTTACAGCCACAGTATCCAGCTGTGATGATAGTTTTATAAAGTTTTTTTCATGTGTACATCACAGCAGCTTGTATAAACAATTTCTACTGCTACAATAAGGTGAAAGATAAAGCAGCCTAAGAGTTCCTTAGACTACAAACATGATTCTAGGCTTTATAGAGAAGTACCTGTGATAGAAATGGCAAYAGGGCACTGGTAAGATCACATCAGCAGCACTGAGCACTGATCTGGCYGCTCCTGTCCTAGAAAGCTGGGCATAAATTGGAACAGCTGAAAAGCATCAAGGAATTAGACCAAAGCCAGAGGAGAAGAAAAAGAGTTGACTTTTTCAGCCTACCAAAACAAAGCAAAGGGCATAATGGCTGTCTGTAAATGCCAGTGCGGAGGGAGGGGTTAGGCAGAGATGAGGCTCTGGGGAGGAAAAAGAAACACTTAATTGAAAGCACTGTGTACAAATCAGCAATTAGAAAAGTCAGGAAATAGGAATTAGGAAAAGGTTGTTAATTAGCAAAGCTGTGAGATTCTGAAATAGCTGCAAATAAAAGTAGAGGGTGCAAGAAATCAAACTGATATTAAAATGGAGCTTGACAAATGGAAGAAAGGATTAAATAATGTGACAGTTTCCAGTTTTTCTTTCAGTCTTGTGCTCCTGAACTTTCTGCATTCGGGAATTTTATTCTTCTCTCTTCCCTTGACTCTGGGAAGAATCTTCCTCTTYTCTGTGGAAGCCTTTTAATGTAATTATTCTACTTTTATAGATGAAGCTCTCATATATCCATTGAACTGTAGAAGTAAAARATAAGATCTAAAAGTATTATTTTTGAAAAAAAATGCACATTTTGTTGTTTTCATAGCCTAAGTACAATGCATGTATAACCAAGGATTACTTATGTTCCTCTGCGGCCACCTCAACGTACCTTCTGTTTGTGTCCCTCCTCTCAAAGGTTTAACGTGCAGTTGCACACAACCCATGCTCCTCTCGCTTCTCTTCCTATTCCACTTCACACCGATCCTGTCTGCTGCGGCTGCCTATCCTAGCACTGTCTGCTGTACGGCCTGTGCATCCTTTTTCGCCTATATCACTGTCCCACATCCTCTACCCCAAGACGAGTTCTAGATTTCCCTCTACTCCTCTTTTACCCACCACACAGCAGGTTTCTCATCCCTTCTAATCTGTGTTCTTTCCAAACTAGCGTTTCCTTTTTCTACACTTTAAGAAAGACCACTGTTGTATTGGTTTTGTTGTTGTTGTTGAAGATGAATCCTAGTATATATTTTCAGACTGTTTCATCACAGACTAATCTAGAGATGAGAGAATGCAGATGCCCAACATGCACGAAACCCATTTAGACAACTGAAAAATGAGACACGTATCAAAGCACAGTCATGCGTACAGCAGGATTCTGAAGTGCAAATTATCAGAATGAAAAGTAACATCCTCTAACAGAATGAACAAAAACAGGCTGCCTCTCTCCTCAAACGYTTTCTCTATCTCCATTGCACAAAGAGAAAGTACCACTGCCGCTACATAGACCTGGTTTGCTCTCCTCTAGGGCCGTTCATCAGACACCATGAAATCAGATGCCAGAAGATGATAAAATCTGGACAGGTGATACAACATCGAGTATTATTATTACACAAATGACAGCGAGGCCAAACATTTCCACGACTTGCTTCACAAATGTTGTCTACGTGGCGAGACTCCATAATATTCCGAACACCGGAAGATGTATAGTACCTGTTGTCATCTTCTGGTATTTCTCGGTCCTTTAGATCTTTTAGTTAAATGTTCTCCTGCCTTTCACGTGCACTCTTTCAGTCAAAGATTTTGTAAGTGGGTAAGATAAGGTACACAGAGGACAAAATGATTTGACTAAAGGGAAATAGATGGCCAGTAAGAAATGAGGGGGAAAATCTCCCAGGTTTTTCAATCTCCTTCTCACTTGTTTTAACCAATATAATGCTTCCTTCATTCATGGTTTTGAACCATGTTTTATCACGAGAAAGAGTAATTCTCATCATACTGTGTAGATATTTCACTTCCAGATCTACAGACTTAGCATTAAATATCTGAGAAATTCTATAAAATGAACCATTCATGTAAAAAGTCGTTCACATGAAAGTTGAATCTGGGCTACTATCTCAAATGAGGCCTTATACAGCTTGATAAAATAGGTGCCACTGCATCAAAGCAATCTAAAGCAACATTTCCCAAAGTTGCAAATGCCAACAACCTGTTCCATTCAGGAACATCAGTATAATCAAATTCTCTTTGGTTATATGGGATCCTGTAATCACAGCCCTCTGAGATTTTTTTGGCTACTTTCAAAAATGTCTGAAATTTACTCTGGAAAATTAATGCACAAGATCAGAAAATTCTACCTTAGCAAATACAAAAGGCCATTTGATTAGCTACAAATAAAAGCCCCTTGAGCTAAAATGAATAAGGTTTAAGCTACTTCAAATTATTTTCCCGCCTGATAAAGCCATTATCACATTTAGAGCGTTTACAATGCAGAACTACATTCCTTTGATCATCTTATAAAATTAATTGATCTTGCTTATCTATTGTACTATTTTAAATCATTTTAATTGAGGACATTAGGAGAAGTAATGGTAACAACCAATGCATTTATTAGCTACTGACGTTCAAGGCAGCAATGTCATTTTCATAATCTGAATTTCTCTATAACGAAATTCCATTCTTAATGGAATTTACATATAGATCACCCCCAGCCACAAATAATTTACTATTACTTTAAGTCCTAAAGGACAGGCAGAAAAACTGTGAAAAATCACTCCAGCCATACTTAATTTTAATTATTCTTTTAAATCAGATAGAGACCCTGAAGTTAAATTCTCATAACTAAATAGAAATTAAAAGTTTCTAAAAGCCTTTTTTTTTCAACTCCAATTTTAAATGCAAATGAACAGAGGAGAATTGCCCCATGAAAACCTGTGAGTAATGTTCATCAGCAATGTTTTGTTCAAGAGCTACAAAAGTCCTTCCTCATTTTGAGTCCTGTGGAATCCTCAGTCAGGTAAAACCTGCAAAAGGCTGAGTGCRAATGTTCAACACGAACCAAAAGTCCTGCCTCTTTGCCAGAACTGCCCTTCCCAGTTCCTGGAGAATTGCCTGAGTTTACTTGAGAGAATCCTAATGCTTCCAGGATAAACTACCAGGTCTAAATGGCCCTCAGTGCCACAGAAATCTATAGCACCCCTCTGAAAGGGAAAGGCTGACTTTCCTTTTTCAAAAGGGAGCTCTCAGCKGTTTTGTTCAAACCTTTACACAAAGTGAATTGTGCTTGGACTAAATCAACCCAAAGCTAAAAAGCCTCTYGTAAATGTGCTTTATTTCCATCCTTAAGTCACCTCCCTGATCCTACTGGGCTCACAAATTAAAGAATATACAGTAATGTAATCAAGTTAAATATAATGTTCAGCATCACAAAAGCCAAATATAGATATGCTGCACAAACACATACACAACACGAAAGATGATGCCAGAATGCTCCCATACTCCTATATACTTGGGAAATGTAGGTTCAATTCTCTTTGCATGAAATTGTTGCATGACTCTAGGCAAGTAAATCATTTAGGTCATGTCTATGCTGCCAGCTGACATCAACTCCCGCTCCAGAACTGTTGACCTTCTCTACTATAATCTCTTTAGTTCAGCCTCTGGAGGCTACTGTTTCAACACCAAAATCTCTGCTGATCTTCAAGAGAAGACACTCTGCCTTCTCTCGCCTTTCCTCCTGCCTTGTCAGGTCAGTAATTCCACATTTCTAAATCCTTGTCCCTCTGCAGTTCCATTTCCTTCTCTGTGGCCTGAAAGAAACAATTCTAGAAGGGGAGACAAGCCATCAGGTAATTGCTCGGACAACTGCCACAAACTAGCAGTATAACGTGGATGTCTTTGACATAGGCTATAAAATATTATATGTGAAGACGACTAATCCTGTGACTGGTAATGAAGGAGACTTTTTCACTCTGTACTTTCATTTTCAAATTCTAAGATGAAGGTAATAGCATTTCCTAGACTGTAAACACATTAAAGATTTTTAGGTGTTCAGATATGTTCTGGTTTTGACCATCTTTCCAAAAGGAAAGAAGCAATTATATCAAAGTAGTTTATTGTGGTGGTCTATCTAACTAAATTTTTTGGTAGAAAGGTTCCTTTATGGTAGGAGTGATGTACCAGTCTGCAACTGCGTAACAGCACTGAGCTGGCTATACAGGGACACAGAAACACTTTGAAAGTGTGCCTTTACCATTTATACCAGCAGCAAGACAAGGCAGAATGAAACAGCTGCTTATGATGCCAACAGTATTTGGAGGGGAA
>NW_028186150.1:7847367-7907114 GCF_003343005.1 Rhea americana
GGGTCAGCCGGCACCAAGATGTCAATCTGCAACTAGATTGGAACAAGCAGCCTTATTCATGCTAATAACCAGCCTACACCGGATGAAACAACTCAGTAATGGTTCAAAAGTGGGCTCAGAAGAGATAACTTAGGAGTTAGGTTACAAGCTGAAGAGATGGGCACACAAGCAGGAGCACTGCATTCACCCTATTTTGTCCGTGTCCTAGACCACAAAGAGCAAACGCTGTGCTCTCCCCAGTGGGACTCTTATCAAAGCGCAAGGGGAGAAAAGAAAGAGAGAGGCAGCAATAAACGGTGTAAAGAGAAACTGCCTTCAGTCGTTCTGATGACTAGAGTTTTTTGTTTCTCTTCACATACTTTGTAGTGACTATAAAGCATTGACACTTCCCTTTATTTAAATTGTAGAAAATGACAGTTAAAAGTAAACACTTGCATTTAAATACAAACACTGTAAGGACAACTTATTTTTGCTACAGCAGCATTCCTCTCCCAAAATTGATTAGACTATAGACTAGAAGATTAAACTTCTCACACTTTCTGTAAATTTTGCACATTTTGCAGATGATTTTTTTTTTAAATCTTATTTTGTGTTCAGCTTCATTGCTGCAGGAACTTCTGGATCAACAGATGCCCACAAGTAAAATCAGAGGGCCATCACACAAGTATCAAGCTCACATCTTCCAAATTATTTGGAGAAAAGGGAAATGAATGATTTTGTTGCTACTCCATAGCCAGTCACCTCTGCTGTGCCTCTCTGTCATCTCTGCAAGTCAAGACCTGCATCTTTCTCTGTGTCTGTGGTGCATCTGGCACACTTTAAGCTCTGCTTCCATTACCAAAGAGCCCATTAATAATGCCAATATGAGCTTCCAGACTGTCAGAACTGTTTTCATTCACGATTTTTCTCTGTTGTAAGAGAAAGGATTCTAAAGCAATGCAACTATGCCTCCCTCTTGTTTATGGCAAGTATAGTTTGAACAGAGTAGACATGGTTAGCATCTTGTAACTCCCATCCAAGGCAGGAGGGCTCTCAAGTTTTCCCGGATCATATATTTCCAATATAATATTCCTAGCACAGAGACTGATAAAGAAAAGTACATTCAATCACCCAAGGACACCTAACGCATTGTAGCTTACTGTAAAAACACACTCAAGATAAACTACTTTTATTTTATTCAGAGTTAAACTAGGTGAGGTTAACCACAGGGGCAAAGGTGTGTGCTGATCACACCTAACTCTTCTCTGGCAAGTAGTACAAGTATAAAATCCATTTAGGATTTCACAGCATGATAACCATCGTTCCTGCATTACCTCAGTGGCGTTGTCTTAGAGATGGTGAGGGCCTCCTTGCCCCAGGCTGAGCCCCACGCGCTCAGCTCCCTCGTCTGAGAGCACATTCCTTCAGCAAGTGAATTCTCCTCTTTGTCTCTGGCTGCCCTGTGACATGAAAGGAAGAACACTCAACTTCAATGACCCTCTCAAACACAAAAGTTCAAGGGTTTGTTCTTAAAGGCCTCTGAAATTTGAACGCACCTGTTACACCACCTAAGTAACCTATTAACTGAATTAGGTATATCAGCTGTGGTTGTTACAGAACCCAGCCCCAGGGAAATGAATCCCAGAACRCAAGTCGTGAATCAAGCTGAACATGAGACGTGATTTTTTGTAAGTATATGTTTCCAGGACAGCAACGCTAGAGCTTTCATAGTGAAAGCTGATTAAGCAGAAGTCACTATTCTTCTCTGGAAAAATAGAACAATGGTAAACAGACTCACCTAAACAGTTCCTCGGGCTATAGCAGGAGGTTTTACAATGAAACAATTTGTTTTGATGCCTTAAGTTTTGATTGCYGTGCTAGAAATAACTAATGTGAAAATTTAGTCTGGGTTTTCCATAAAGTCGATTTGCCAAGAAGCTTCTGAACACTAACTAAAAGACTTTTCCTGAGAAAAAGAAAAATGAAAAGACAGGGCAACTCTGATCCCAGACGCAATCCCGTAGCAGGCCAAATCTGGATTTACGGCATGATACTGATTCCAAATACAAAATGCTTCTTAAGTGCATTCAGGAAAATCCGTATCACAGTTCTAGCAAACTCCTGCCAAGGAACGGACCTGAGGCTAGTAGGAGTCATGACACACCTCCAGTAGAATGTGCCTTAACGCAATCCCAAAGTTGCAGGCTTGCAAAGAAATAATAATAATTTGAAAAGCAATTGGACATCTATTAACATAGAGTTCTTTTTGACATGACTTAGCCAAGGAGCTGGTATCAGCTAAAACAAGTGAATGTATAAAAAGCTAAGGATTAAACTGTCCTCTTAGAAAACAAATTTGCAATGAAAAGGTTTGCTAGGATGGATGCTCAGATAGAACTCTAGAACAGTAATGACAACACTAATAGATCCTTATCTGTGTTCTTAAATCTCTAATATGCAGCATTGGTAAGTATATCAAACATTACATTTGCAAAGTACTTAATACTTTTTTTCATAAAAAGTACCTGCCACATCTCCATCTATATTTTTCTTGCAAAARCATCCATAGGGGACCCAATTCAAAGCCAGTTGCTCGGCTTGATGTCAGTTTGTTTATTGGACGTTTGAGTAGCTTTTCCTGCTCTGCCACACTCTGTAAAGGTCACTAATGCTAGATGTCAATCGGTGTGGATGACAGTGGATGACACACTGGCACCGTCAGATAGCACTTGGACAACCACAGACATGTGGCAAATGAAGGAAATGCTGCTTTGTCCCTGTTCTGGCTGCATGGGCCCATGAGGAAAAGAACTTGAGGTGCTGGAGTACAGGTAAGGAGAGCAGGAAACACACTGCACTTGGAACATCCACACCCACAAAGCCCTTCACACACCACAAAAACTTCCACCTGCTCTGGCAAGATAGTGATGGTCTCCGAGTGTCTGGACAATTCAGAGCACATTGAGGCCTCATTTGTGTCTCAGCAACAGTTTCCAGCCTGCAGTCACAGCCCCCAGCAGAAACTACATTTGCCACAAAGCCTCCTTCATCCAGGTGTCCAACACCCTGGAAATGTCAGCAGAGGCCAGCTACAGGGCTCATCCTAGGAGCCTTGGCTTGAGGCAGCATTATGGGGCAGGTCCTGTGTCCAGGTAATCGTGACACTCCCTGAAGCAAATCAGGTGGCAGCCACATCAATCAGTAGCATACATCATCCAGGCCTCCTCAGACACCTTGCTGAACTTGTTGTACTACTCATCCACACTTGTGACAAATGGGAATACAGGAATACAAATAGCCTATAAAAGAAAATGCAAGTGAAAAGGACAGTGACCCAAACAGAAGCTTGTCTACAGAATTAAAAAAGGAGGCAAGAAAGACAAAAATAAATCTGCCAAACACATACAAAGTGCCTCAGGGCCTCTCACTGCGTGTGAACAGCCTCTACAAATATTTCTTCTTCTTCTTTTTTTTTAACCCTCATCCCTTCCTCAACCACAGTAAGGGTTAAATAGTTTCAGCAGTGCAGGAAGGAACATGGAAATCCAGAAGCAGGGAAGAGCAGAGCTGAGCAGCAAAGCCGGAGAACTCCATCCACAACCCTGCTGCAAGATTGGAAATGGATGGGAACGTGGAGCCGTGTCAGCAGASAACCCTTCCTAGCTCCTCCATGCCCACCAGCCCCCCACCAGCTCTCTGGCTTCAAAGGCACATTCAAACCTACCATGCACATCCGCTGTGAAAAATACCTGTGTTCAAGCTCCTATTTATTCCCTCCCATGATTATTTGGGATAAAAGAAAGAGCGCAGTATGGATAACCTGTGGTATACATAATCCAAAAGCAAACTTCCGATTAAGAAGCAGCACTGACTGATCTGAAAAGGAATTTCCAGCAAGGAAAATATTCTATGAAGTTAAGGCAAGAAARTGGTTCAAAAATCAGAGCTTCCAGGGGCTCACATGGGAAAAAAACTAATGGGGCAAACATGACTAACCTCAGCTAAGACAAGGCGGAGGAGAAATTTTGAGAAAATAGTTCAAATAGATACACATACATATATTACTATCACACCAAAATAAGCGCTGTGTTTTCTACAATCACAACTGCATTTTTTGTAATAATACAAGACTAAGAATCATAAATTAAATGTAAATTACTTGTGTATAATTTACGAATACCTAGGGCTAGTTATTATTATTATTCTCTGCATTAATAGTTTTCTACTGAACATTCAGATTGTTGCACTGTAGCTTAGCATCTTCTTTTCTCTTCAGTGACCTTAGAAGTGAAGATACATATTGTAAAAGAACAGTATTTACTTACGACCAAAGAGGAAAACATCCTTGTTATACTGCAAAGCTTATATTTGCCACAGGGAATAAAAAYAAAAAAAAAGAATCTAAATTATTTTTCTCAGAAAAATATTAAAGCAATACCATCTATGCCTGCCTATGATTAAGGGTGCTTTGTAAACAGATTGTTGTTCATTTTGTGAGTTATATATCATAATATTGCAGGATCAGGGTCTGTTAGTCTGAAAGTATTTAGCAATCCTACAAGTTAAACATAGTACATAAATAGAACTTTCTAATTAACATTTCTCTTTTGTCTGTCACTTAATTTGCCTTGTTTTTATATATATAACGAGCATCATGACAGCATGATATTACTCTTGAAATAAACCTGCCAAGACAAAAGCATATGCCTTAGATTTATTTTTAACAAAAAGAACAAAAGTAGACTCTTTTTGCTTTTAGTTTGCTTTTGTCCCATTTGTAGGTTGTTCTGATAGTCGGTTGATTGTTTCAGTGAAAACCAGTAAGTAGAAAATATTTTTTCTGAAGAGATAGTCAATGTTTTAACCTGCCCTCTAGACCTCAGGTACCTGCAAGATACTTAAGGGTCATCTGTGTTATTTGACAAGTGTTACATCTAGTATGACAGGCAAAGATACAACCTTAACACTCATTCTATGGTGCCATTTTGAACCCAACTCTGGTGGCAAAATGTTATTTTTTCTTTTAATATGAAATGTGATAGCTTAGTGCTGAAACATGAACTTCCAGACACAAGATAATATCAAAGTGACCGTTTATGATGCCTGTAATCATAACCTCTACATAAGGCTCAAATACTCATTCCACACAAGAGATACATACATAAAACACTGTAGTCATTTATGGATGCCCTTTAGCCCAGATGTCTAAAACTATTCCAGTGAAATACAGCAACCTAAAAACAGTTTTACAGGRAAAAAGCATAGGGCAAGGAGCAGCTTTCTCATTAAAGTCCTCTAAGGAGTTATAGAAACAATTCCACTTATTCCTAGAGGTAATACATGAATATGAAAATTTATTATCAAATACAAGGCGTATTCTACTGCAGAGAAAAGCGCTTGAATGGATGAACAGCAACAAACGTTTCCAAAGCTCCTGTTAGTTTTGAGAAGTTTCACACCATGTCTTTGAGGACATTTTAGCATCAGCTGACATGCAATTCACTGAACCTACATTTGGGAAGTTAGGTTGCATAGTTAATGGAAAGAGACCTCCAAAGGGAGTTTGAATGTATGAGTTAGATGTTACAGGTTAGAGGTGCATACACCTTCTTCTTGCTCTCCTGTAATTTTAATTTGTAAAATCTGGAGGTGTTTCTGGAATTCAGGAAAAATATCTCTATATAAATATATAAACACACACAAATTATCTTTAAATATTCTTTGTATTATACAGTTGGCCAACAAAGCCAGCATTTAGCCTTGGTTGGACACCAGATGCCAAGAGTTGTCATGATTTTTGGTGTTCTACCAAATGGTTATATATGAAGCAAAAATTAGTTACATGGATGCTCCACTCAGGCTAGAGGTACTACACTGGAAATCACCACTCCTTCAGCATATTGCATGTAACTTTTAATGCTGTTCAAGACTAATTACCGTGAAATACTTAACTGGGCTCCAACTGATCAATAATGTTTTTGACTATTTGTCTGATTTTCCTCATATTTGCCAGATGAAGCCATCCAGATTAGTTTACACTGCTTAATCAGAGCTTCCAGCTGAAAACGAGTGAATATTGCATACTTCAGTTCAATTCCCTCTGATAAACTTTCTATCAAAAAACATAGCTCAGTTAATCATTTATTTATATTTGCCTTTCTTATCTTGCTAGAAATCACTTTGCATTTTGGCGTTTTGTTCAAAATGTATGTGAAATCACAATATATGAATTTAAAATCAATAATCAGATATAAAAAAACACGTCAGGGATTTTTGCATTAATGTGACCCTGTCTGCATGTTTTTTATGTTCTCTAAGCCCAAGACTGCACTTCAGAGCTCAAATCAGATCTAAAAAGAAAGATCCTCACTTCTAAGAAGTCAGTCACCAGTACTAAGACATCAAGTGCATACTTTGCACTCTGAGCCACAACAAGTTGTCAGTCTTCAGAATGAACATCAACATGAGACCTCCTGCCTTAGCTCAAGAGGAACAGCACAGAGTAGGAATAAATTAGGAACACCTGCAATCTTATATTTCTCCTATGATTCTAGGAGCAATTGAGAAAGTTTTTCAGGGCATAAAGTGCTAAGAGCYTCTACAGCTTGAGACAGGTACCTATCAGTTGTAACATGCATGAAATAAATTAAAAGTTAATTTGCCATCCACAGCAGTGTAACTGGATTATACAAGCCTATCTGTGCRACTGGAAAGCCTTTAACTTGGAGAGAGCTTCACAGGTTCCCGATGAAGGAACAAGGAAGACTCAGGTTTGGAGCCTGCTGGAAAGAAGCTATGATGGGCAATATTGAATTTATGTATCGTGCCAGAGGCATGGCCTCCTTCTAGGATCAACAATCGTAGCACGGGGTCACCACAGGAAAACRGGCAAGCTAGGACAGTGACAAGGGAGTGCCATTCTGCATAGAAAACCAAAAATAAAAATGCTAAGTACTATTTTGTTGATTTGCCTTAGGGTATATAGTCACATCAACACACAACTGAACAAGRCTCCTACATTGATCCTCCAAAATAGATCATTGGATCATTATACAAAATATTTGGAAGCAGTGTTTTGACTCCTGCTGAGCATTGCCAAAGTAGTTTCATTCTCTTTACTAACAGGTGTACAGATTAATTACCAATGGAAAATACAGAATGCCTGAAGACATGTGTTTCATTTTCGCACCTGGTAAAAAACTAGCTACAGCTGCAATAACCTGCACTATCACACAACCTGATGATTTCACCCAGACTGTTGTGGTTTTTCSAAAGCACGTAACAAAAGAGAGCATAAGCAAAATTATCATTATCAAACTTTTTGACTGTTTAGAGAAGAAAATGAAAGGAAGCAGCAGTTAAATGTCAGTTTTCCCACATATTTCTGTTGCAGGGAAGTATTTGGGGGAAATAACTTTTATTAGACTAAATTTTCGAAGCATAAATGGAATTTAAAAAAATTAACATGCACAGTTGTTTCTCCTGAAAATGTTTTTAATTATGAACAGCTGACCAAAAATAGACTGCATTTTGTCATTAGAAAACTCAGTTACAGGACTCTAAAATACTGATGAACAAGCAGGTTTTGAGTTTACCCAAATCCTATAATCCATTAAGTAAATGAGTAATCAAAGAGGAAATTTTATAGGATTTACAACATAAAAGACTAAAGGTTATACAGGAATGGGCGAATAAAACCTTCTGATTTTATAACTTAGACAAGCATTTTTATGAATGTTTGTGCTAGCTTATTCRTTACCATCACAACTTCCTGCAGAATATATATGTGCTATACTATACTTATATATATAAGTATAGTATTACTTATCCAGAATTATGATGGACGTAAAMTTGTTTTTTACCTTGACCAAATAGCAACTGGAGCTTAGTATTCACCCAYGGTGCAACCAGAGCATGGCATTTACCGTGATGAAATGGAACAGCTATACCAAAGAGAGCTCCTGAGAAGCAGAGTCTGTTAACTTTGATATTCAAGGAGAATTCTGAGCTTTAATTTTGCTGCTGCTGAAGCCTGCATGGGAAGGCTGAACCACAGCCAAATACAATAATCACAATGTCTACAAAAAAAAAAAAAAAGAGATCTTGTCATAAGCACGAGCRAGTGGGAGAGGATTTTACAAGTGCTGAACTCTCCCCCTCCCCATCCGTTACAGATCCAGACCCTAAGACTCAGTTACTACTGTGCTTATTTTTGCCACTACTGTGCAGAGACAAGTGTCTTTTACTTGGGAAAGGACGAAATGCAAGAGCTCTTGTGCCTCTCCCATATTTCTTTTAGCGGCTTCTCTACATGGAAGTAGAAAACATCCTGATTCATTTTTTCTTCTTCGYTGTAGCTGCTTGCAGTTTGCGTTTTGCATACTGCTTGCCCATCTGATGGGAGACRAGCAGGTGTGCGCTGAGCTCCGTTCCAATTTACATTTTGTATTTTAAAACAGACCATAACTTGCCATAGGCACTTGGTTCTAGGACAGAATGCCAAATACAGAACAGGAAGGTTTGCTTCTTAATTGCTTAAGTAAATAAAACTTTCTTGTGAAATATGTTACTATATAAAACATTGATGAAATACCACAGGGTATTTCTACATTTTCCAATCCCACTCTCTCTCTCAAAAAAAAAAAAAAAAAAAAAAAAAACAACAACTGAATTTCCCACACTACGTCTTAATAGCCACAACAGCTCTTCCTTCTGGCCAGTTAAAAGGACCACAGTGACTGGGAAGGACTCCTTTGGGAAGTTCAGGTCACTTCCAGTATTTTCCATGAGGGGAACAGGGGCATACAGAAACACATTTTGATATGTTGCAACACAGGCTTCAACAAAGAAATGAAATGGTYCATTGTTTTGGGAATTTAGGAAACTTGTTATTGCAATCCGGAAGTGTATGTCCACACGGCACATCATGAATACACAAAGCACAATACCCTCAGTTATGCATATGACTCTGCAAAGTTGTTCCTACAGTGTGCTGTTGCTTTGAAATAAGGGTCTCCTTTGGAGCCTAGCTAAAATCTATACATTTGGGGACAGTAATGAAGACTATCTAGAATGTGAATGCCGTAGCATTAGTTAGCAGCCAAAAGAAAAATTTCATCACTTAGTATGGCTGTGATTCCTGCAAATGGTATATTTTAGGAGCTTAGGCACTCTCCGACTATAACTGACATAAACTAACGCTTCCTTGACTCTGCCCACCTTGACCTTTCCCTTTAAGTAAATGTTCATGAAATCTAAATTACTTTGATCAATATTTATAGCAAAGATTTCTTTAGACTCAACTGTTGACCTGCATAAAATCTTCCTCAGGGCTTGARAGATAACAGCAAACATCCCTCACCCTACTCTCTGTGTCCCATACTTGGAGCAGATTATCCAACTTCCAGCAAAAACCTGAAGAYGTTCTCCTGGTAGAATCAGCACAGCCCACTGAACTGTGCCATTTTATACCAGCCTTCAGATGATAGAACAAGGAGAGCCTGCAACAATTTTCCTACATATCTCWAAAGCATTCATCTTTCTTGATTTTGCAAATTCTGCAAATTCAAAGCTGGACACTTACCTGAGTACACATCAGTCTACCTTTATTCTGTGTGCAGGAATAAAGAAAACTTTGCAGTGAAAGTACAAAACAAAAAGTCTTAATAAAATAGGAGTTACATATACCCGGTAGTGTTTAACTTGCCTAATATTGTGTAAGCAATGATATAAGGCTTCTCTTTTTTTAAGAGAATAGATTGGTGCTCWTATTTCTGCCATTTTTCACCTCTGTGTTTTCCATGCTATTAACTATCTACCTCCACTTTATTTCTGCTTTCTGTGGAGCATTATAACAAACATATAGTGATTAATTAATCTAAATAKGATATTACTATATCAAGAATTATCAATAGGATTCATCTCGCCTACATTAGTCATCTAAAAGTTAAGCTTTACTGGTCCCTTAGACAGTTTTAGTCAGTGAAAATAGACACCTCCAGAAGCGATTCATGCCATATCTTAAACACTTTAAATAGAGTGTTTTTCCCTCATGGAGCTGTGTCTTCCTATTGCTGGACTATAGAGGAAGCCTTGTATCATTGCTTAGGTGCTCAATTTTTAGGTACACAATATTAGGCAAGAAAAATACTATTATGCATATATAATTCCTATTTTATTGGGACTTTTACTGAAAAGTTCTTTGCTCTTGCACATAGAATATGTGTTATTGCTTAGCTTGTTGTCACTTTCTTGACTAGTGCACTCTGGAAAGTACTGATGCTTATGTCGGAGAAAGTGCCCCATATTCTCATATGTCCTCTCCTGGATTAAGAAATATTCAAGTACGCATTATACAATAAGAAGACATTGCATTACCAGGAAGCAGGAATAAATTATGAAATATAGCAGTGGTTAATTCAACTATTATACCTAAATTAATATTGAAATCAAGGTAAATCTGTCTAAAGCAATTTTTTTGCTGACAGAGATCTGTTGAGGGATTTTTCATTAAAAATTCTTGTATGATATAAAAAACCTCTGACCTTTTTTAGGCTTTCATGTTTTTTTCATAGTTTATCCAAAGAACAAAAGGATCTGTATCCCTTACAAATCATTCCRCCTCACACAGTTTGAAATAAAACTATTTTGAGGAAGAAGTGAGTTTCTTAGTTAAATGAATTAAAAATTCAAAATGTTTCCAGGTAAATTATCTGTGTTTTAAATAGGCCATTAGGAATCGTTAATACTACTGTTATTCTATACAACTGTTATCTCTTTCATAAATATGTCAGAAGTTTTATTAACCAAGAGAACTGTGTGATAGCTTTATAAGGTGTATAGGATGCTAAGAAACAGTTTCAATGAGCCAATTAAATCATAGTATCTTTTTTCCCATTCTTTCTATTTTCCATTTCACACATTTATAATACAAAGAAAAAACAAGAAGCTTTGCCACAGCCCAAAATATTGCAGGTAGCTTTGACCAGAGTGTTAATATTTTCAAGGTGCACTAAAAACACTATAATCCTAAATATATACCAAGAAGGATCATTCTGCAAGTATCCAGAATGTTCATCTTTCCTCCACACAATAATTTGTACAAGAAGAGATCATGACTCATTACAACTCAAAA
This sequence comes from Rhea americana, assembly GCF_003343005.1. Lineage (NCBI taxonomy): Eukaryota > Metazoa > Chordata > Aves > Rheiformes > Rheidae > Rhea > Rhea americana. The sequence goes on from NW_028186150.1 coordinate 7,858,481, forward strand.
TGAGTCCATCTACGTCATTTTTATATTCCGAACTYCAACTTCCTTTGTTTTACTCTTTTCTCCCATAGGTTTGAATTCCSCACCTGGTACTTAACTTGGTTAAAAAAAACAAGCAATCAATTTATTATTACCCTGAAGCTTACGTTCTCTTGCTCTCTTAATTAAAAATGTTTGAGTCAAACAAACTTAAGTATGAGCTTAAGTGCTTTGCATAATTTTGGTCTAAGCTAGTCTAATACTGTTCAGGATTTAGCTTCAAAACTCTTAAGAAACATGGGTAATTTTAAGAGAAGAGATGGACTTGATCTTATTGCAAGAAATAAAAAAAAAAAAAAGGTGAACCAAATACCTTTTCCTATAGTAATGGCTATACAAGCTGCCTGACTTCCAGATTATCAGAAATAGCTATCTACAGAGAGGGAAAGCTCACAGAATGACAGGCGTGTGGTGCGAAGCCCAAATGGTGAAGACAGTAAATGCAAAGCATATTCTAGTAAGAAGTGCAAAGAYATTGCACAGAGAGCATTTTGAGCAACCATTCTACAAATACATAATACCGGCAGTGCTATTTCGCTCTTAATTGAAACTCTGAAACAGAATTATGGAATTTGATAATTATTTCCTCCCTGCAATACCAGTCCAAGATCCAGGTTCTGCAAAGGCTTATGTACAGATATAATTTTCCTTATTCAAATTCAGAGGTAAAGCTGCTTATTCAAATCAGCTGGACTACTCATGTGTGCCAAGTCACAAACACAACTACATTTTTGCAGAATCAGCTCATTTTGCCCTAATGTTGGGAATTCTTTATGCTAACTAGAAGAAACATTACCACAAACTTACGCTTATTAGTAATCTTACCAAATTGGACCTATTGTCTCTGAGTAAGTTGGGACTGTTTTAACTTAGTCCACATTCTGCCCATGGCTTCACTTTAAGTCTGATTTTTCAAACATGGAAGAATTAATCCCTTGTCCTTGATTATATTTTGTTAAATGTAGATCACTGTTTCTAGGAAAATATGAAGACACGTTCCATGTCAGTTTAATTCTGAWCGTGAAAAAAAGTGATGTTCAAATTCTTTTTCTTTATTCCTTTGATGGCTCGAGGGCTTGTTATTTTAATAAACATTCTTGGTATTATTCCAAGATTCTAAAATTCCTTTTGTTTTTTCAATACACAAAATTTATTAGAAAGGTTTCTTTTTGCCATGCAATACTACTGAGTGTTGATATATTATTGTAAGACTATAACAATTTTCCCAACAGTCCTCCTGCAAGTGTAAATTTAGTCATACAAATCAAAATACAAGTTATGCTCAATTGAAAATAATGATACCTATTGAATGGTCAAAAAAATGTCAGTAGCTATTAACAAATAATCCTCACCACATATGGTGATGTCAATCAGCATTATTATTTTACCCATATAAAAGGAATTTAGTAAGGCATAGCTACACTCTGAACAGTGATACACAAGTTAATCATCATCACACAGTACATTATTGTCAGAGCTCAGGAATGTCTTTGATCCCTACCTCCGTTTCAGAGCATTCAGGTCACCCTTTCTCACAGCACTTAAATGTGCTGCTTGTATACTTCGATGTATATGCGGAATGGATGGTTGGGCTGCAGTAAGCCAYAGTGTAATCGTGACGTTTTCAATTATAAAAATATACATAGATTTGAGGGGGAAAAAAGCCACTTTGCATGCATGCTTAGCCTTTTCAACACATTTCATCAAAAATTTGAGCACCTAGGCATGTAGTGAGCATACATGTCAGTCAAATGGATTGGAAGTACTTATGAGGAAATGTCACGGTCTGTTGCATCAGAGATGTAAAACTAAGAAGTTTAGATAGGCATTTGACATAATAGACTTGACTAGAAAAAAGCCTGAGCAGCAAGGCCACCTGGCCAGCCCACAGCAACGCTGGCAGTAGGGCAACATTACCCGAGCCAGACCTGTCTGAGACCTGCGCTCTGCCTATCGCTGGTGCAACGGTGTCCAGTTTCTTAGCCAATAAAATATCTCATTATCTCTCATATGCCACTTGTTGAAACAACGCCAGCATGTAAAAAGATAAAGTTGCCAAAGCAAGAACTGGCATTTGAAAATACGGATGAAAATAGCCAGGTTTATGAGAATCAGCTCTCAGGAAGGTGCGAGAAATATAAGAAAAATGGCAGTAAAATTATGGTTAAAAAGTTATGGTTAAAAAACACTCCTGTACTGATAAATACTCAATATTCACATGTATGTAATGTGTTCGAAGATGAGACTGGAAACCAAGGTCTTTCAAAAATCTGTCTCAATTTCTATGAGAACATGCAGATTGCATGCAGATTAGTACTTTGCTATTGCCGAGTGAATAATAAAATGTGTTAAACGTGTTAATATTGTACTAATACACATTAATATATTATCCCTGTTTTGGTGCAAAAGAAAATATTTCCAGAGGAAATAAAACACTAGATCTTATATTAGAGTATTTTCCAAAAATCAGAAACAAAAAGAATCTAAAGCCATGACGCCATCTGGTTCTACTAAGGAATTTATATAGAGAAGTTATAAAGGAAAATAAAAAGTAATAGAGAAAAAGAAAGGTTGCACTTACAGTTAAAAAGAAAAAATCTATAACAATCTCTCCATTGTAACTGAATTTGCCACAATTTACAGCAGCTATTTATGTTGCTTTATAAATATGAAGCCTAAATTTTAATAGAACTCTGCATAGCAAGTTCAGAGATATTAAATGGTTCTAATCCTATTCTACTTTATGACTAGTTCAAGAAATGACCTCTAGCTAGATCTGGCCTTGTTCTATCATGCAACTAGATTTTTCTTACAGAAAATAAATTAAAAAGGTGTGACCTTGCTGAGGGCTTGCAGAGAAAATGAGGTACATCTTGTCACAAGCAGAAGAGCCTATTTGAAACATGGTTTGTTCAATTTGAAAGGCTGCTGCTTCCCTCAGATCAGAAGTTAAGATAAAGGCAGTGGGATGAAAAGAGGAGAAACATTTCCAAGAGATGAAATTAAAGAGCTACAYTGGAAACCCATTCAGCAATACAGTGCCTTTTTTGTGCGGGAATTTATCTAGGACTCATCAGCCACACCTTGTCCCTGCGCACGGAGCATGCTCTTCACTGCGCACACAAAGCCTGTCGTGTAAGGAAACGACGAGACCCGCGCGCCGACAGCGATCAGAGGACACTCGCTACACCCCTTCCTCACACAGCAGGTCACGGCAGAAATGAAATAACCCACCCAAATTTTACGTATTGTGCTCAAAGCATCCAAGTCCTTGCACCTCCTGATCTCAGCAGCTGTCTTGCGAGCTTTGTACCTTCCGTCGCCAATAAACGTGTCGCCAATGGGAAATGTTCCCCATTGCCTAACGGTAGCCTGTACAGAAACTTTGCATTTCAAGCAGGGTTCAGAACACTCCACCCAAAAGCACAGATTTAAAACCTGGCATGGTTCTACAGTCGGGAACTCACGCTTGCTTTCTCTTTTTAAAACTTGACCAATTAAAAGGATGTATTTTCATATTTTGTACTACRTGGCCTCACCAGAGGAATTTACACCTTTGTCCAAATCAAAGCAGGAGTATTTTGTAATTTCCTTTCTAGTTTTTTAAATAATTTATTTTCTCACAATCACAAAGGTATGAAGAGGAGATCTTACAAACATGCTTGGCTTGTTGCTTTAGCTGGATTTTCTAAGGGAGAGTTAACAGCAAAAGAAAATGAGRTGAAAATTTGTTATTTGGGGAAGACTTTTTCTTGCTTTTTATTAAAGCAAAAATATGAAGACAACCAGGCAAAGGGCTGAAGGGGTAGCAGTGGGGGGACATCAAGTATATCTCACTCACTTCAGAGTCTTTTACTGATAAAAATCTTCTACACATCCWGGACTTTGGGTGCTCTCACTTCAACAGGCTAGCTGTCACCCTAAACCCATCTACTGAGATGCCTTTATTATTAGTGATTTAGTATTAATTAGTAWGAATTTGCGTTAGTGAATGCAGTCTTGCAGACCTTACTTGTCTTCTCTACTGAACAAAACCTTCACAGGAGTTCACAGCTGACAAAGGTGCCACCGGCAAGGCTGTGATGCAGCCAAGTCCTTAAGCGCTTGCCTAACCCTAGCAGATAGCAGTAGTCACTGAGCCTTTTCTTCAGTTTCATCASGTTCAACAGCGTGGACAGCAGCGAGGGGAATCACTATTCCTCCCTCTGGCTGCAAATCTGCTGCATCTTGACTTCCATGACTGGTACCTTCTTGCCCCCTGCCAGTCCCAGGCAGCCCTAACGTCTCTAGTTCTTCGAGGCAGTGACCGTTTAMGGCGGGTAAGTGTGTTACCTAGCCCAGTGAGGCCCCAGTGCTGGTCACAACCCTCAGCACGACCGTAACACAGATGATCACCAAATAGTCTGGAGAGGCAGCTGCAGAATAACGTCCTGCAGCCCCACTGAGCCGCCTCAGAYGGAGGGCTGGATTTCACGCTGCCTGCCCCTTCGCACTCCAGTTACACAGAGCCACGTTACGGGGCTGCAGGCAGGAGGAATAGATTTCATTGAACTCAACAGGAGCATTAAAGYAGATTATTTCTTGCCATTTTTTTAGTGTTTTTAATGCTAATTTGAATGTTTTCTAATTGCAGTCTTTACGTACCCAGCTTTAAATATCCTAAAAGCAGAATCCATAGTCTGTAAAAGATTGCTGTTTAATTATCTCMCAGCAGCTGATACTTAAATAAAACCTAAACATATGTTGTGCTAATTCTTATGACTGAATACAGTTTAATTTTACTTGTTTAGAGAAAAAATGRATGTGAGCAAAGCTTTTGGTAAAATGACAAGGAATTCCAAACAAACAAGACTAATATTTCCTCCAGAGGCTAAAACTACTGCAAAATATTAATCTCTTCTTCTACACATCTTCACATGTCTTTGGTGAAACACCTGTCTGGAATTGTTAATAACAAATATTTTTCAGGGTATACACTTCAAAGACAGTACTGCAATGTCAAGCAGTGTAAAACTTTTGAAGTAATTTTAGCTAAATACTTCTGTGACAACTGTCTGAATCAATTTGTCTTAGCTGACTATGTTCTGATATTATACAAACCTAAGAACTGGTTATCAGCCAAAAAGATAAAAATTTTGGTGAAGTCATGACTAGTACATTGTATCAATCAAACATAAAAAGATATGCTAGTGTTGTAGGTGATCTAGAAAATGATCAATACCCTCTGCTTTTATAATTTCAGATTAACAATGCTTTATTCCTGAAAGGATCAAATTAAAAATATTTCATTCATACAAAAGGACAAAATAAGCTCAGTAAACCAATAGAAACATGTTAACCCAATCATAAAGGCATTATAGAAACTGAACATTATAGCCTAATTGTTTAGTATAGTGAAATATTAATACTTAATCTAATAAGGCAAAAGATTCAGATTCAAAACAGGATAAAGGAGAGAAAGAAGCTGATGAGGAGAGAAAAATAAAGTGACCTCAAGCTTAAGAGTAAGAAAAAGTTCTGAGAATTACTTGCAATTTTAATAGAAAAAAAAAAGAGAGAGAGAGAGAAAGAAAGAAAGAAAAAGAAAAAGAAAAAAAAATCAACAAAGAAGGTCAAGCTGACCTCAAGATGCTAAGAGTCAGGCTCTTGAAATCCTAAATCATACAAAGAGCTATGACTTCAAGGCACACAAGCATAAGAGGATTAAGGTAAGTGTCCCACCTAAAAGCCTGAGAAAACAAAGATTAGTTTTAAGTACTGAAAAGAAACACAAATTCATATGGATGCTCCATGTGCAGGAAGAAATAATTGTTAGGCTGTATTAACAGCACACTAAAATAAGCACCACATAACATACGAGAAAAAATCCAGGTTTGATTACCACCTTCTGAGTGCAMATATACTCATGTCAAAACTTAACAAATCTTAACGACTTAAAGAACAGACTCAAACCTATTGAAGTCAACGGTAAGCTTCTCATTGACTTTAGTTAGTTAAGACGCTCTGTTTAGAAAGATTAGGTAGAGACAAATATAACTATTCTTTCTGGGGGAAACCGGTAAAATGGCTGATCTCTGCCAGCGGGACCTACCTGGCTGACTTCAGTAACCCGCTTCCCAGCTTAGCTGCAGAGCAACAAAGACTTCTGTAGTTAAACACTAAGAAACAGTTTGTGCTACTTATGCTATCAGAATCTCAATCATAATTATGTTTATGCTACATTTATGTTAGCAGAAAAAAGCACAGTGCCTTTTAAAGGATGACGTTAGTTCTGGACGTCATTCTGCACGTTTGAACTACGATTGCTGTATCTTGACCTCTGTGCATCAGACACAAGAAATCAAACGAAATTTAAGTACCCACTCCACAGTCTGTACTCATTTTCATGTCAGAGCATATTTAGAAATAATAATACAACTGTTTATGCACCTACTTAATGGAAAGAAAAGCAGTATGTATGTTCTATAGGGTGACCAGCTTTCAACTATCCCATACTAGATCAATTAATTCTCATTAACTGAAGAAACTAAAAATTGGAGAAACCACTCATAATCTTGTTATATATCTGTTAGAAGTAATCACTTTCTTCATCACTCTTCCTGTATTATTGAGGACTTTAAAAGTTTTTTATGTTCCTCATATTCCATTACAATTCAATAGGACAGGAACGTAAACTAACCTAACAAGTAGGTATGATTTTTTCAGATTGTTTTACTGTTTAAAAATAATACTTACACCTTTAAACAATAAYGGTCAAAAGGCCTCTACTGAATATCTTCCTTTTAACTCTCTACTTACTTAAATTGGAGTATAATGTTAGGGATCTGGGAAAACCTTATGTTTTTCCAAGCATTTAGTCAATTAAAATATTGCGTGACATTAAATAAGGCAAAAAAAAAAACATACTGTTTCAGAAAAAAAAATATGACAAGTAATTAAGTGTTGTCAAGTCAATAACCTTTTGTCATGAAGCCAGGTAGGAAAAACCCCTTTTAGGTTCATTTTTCCCACATGTTTTTTTAATGAAAAGTCACCTATCGGATTATTAAGATTGTTTAAGAAAAATAGTATTTTTGAAAGAATTAGATAGTCTTAGGTCAATTTGCTATGAAAGAATCAAGTCAAGTATGGTTCTAGTGGCCAAGATGACACAAAATTACAGTCATTTACATTTATTTAAAAATATTTTAGACCACACCACATCGCACTTATCTCAGGTTGATATTCCTACTAGCTCTCTGAATAAACAGTAAATACTTTCCTCCTCAAGATGAGTAGTAAGCACATAACTTGGACAGTTGTACTTCTTAAAAGGACAGAGCTTGCTCTCCAGAAAAAAGATGTGGAAAAAAAAAATTCAAAAATCTTGGATATAAAACTCCACAAAATTCTCAGCAAAAATTAAAAAGGGCAAAAGTATACACAATCCATTTTAAGTATGACTCCAAATATTGACTGCTTTTTGGATGGTACTTCATTTGTTTTCCTGCTGGTCACTGAAATTCATTTAACTTCTTTCAAGTAAGGACAACAACAAAGATAAATTTATTTATCTGAACAGCATTTATTAATTCTTACTATTTATCTGATCAATATTTCACTTTGAATCAGTTCTGAAGCTGAGAAGGAAGGAAATGTATTTCACATTTCCTGAAAAAGAGCAACAATTAGTTGCATGCTCCTTTCTTCTATTTTTTTTTTTTTAACATTTTATGAAATATACTTGTTACTTCAGAGGTAATCTCTTCCATTTACTTTTAAGAGCCTAAACACAGTGAGTTATTTCTCCTCTGGAACTCCACCTCTTATTTTTTCCATCTTTTTAGAGCAGAAGAGTGCTCAGTTTCTCTGCAATCATGAAACATTAGTGCTTTTTTTTATAAATAGAAAAGTATTATAAAATACGTATGATCTAAAAATCCCCACACTGAACATTTCCATTTTTTAAATCTCAAACTCCGTCTCATAAGAACAAATTTGGTTCTATCTGTACATAGGCAATCCTCTGCAACGTGATATAGCACATTTGTAAGTGTTCATGGCCAGCATGGGATCACACCACCACATGCTCGCCCGGGTCCTCACATACATGGGTGGCCTAATCTCATTCCCAAGCTGCACCCCAAATCCTCAATGCCAAGAATGCTTAACACAAAAACCAAGGAGCTCTTCACTGCTTTAAAAGCTATGGTTCTGAGCCCTAATCGTTCATAACGGCACACTACGTTTCACTGTTTAGCTACGTAGGTTATTGTCTGTCTCTGGAGCTGTCAGAAGTATACGTAGCCTGAAACTTGAAAACACTTTCAAAGCAGACAATTTTCAATTTTTTTCATAGCACTACTCTCCAAAATTTGTTTAAAAAGTTAAAAAATGTTTAACACTTTTGTTCATTGAAAACTAGGCTTTTGTTTAGAAAATGCCAATAAACATTTTAAAAATATTTTGATATTTTAATTTAAAGAGATATAAATTTCCAGCAAAAGAAAATATTAATACTATTTACAGAATTTAATTTTTTATAATACCACCACCAGAAGTACTTTTTCATTAAGTCAATCCATTCTTCTGAGCTATTTCTATCTATTGCCGAGGAGATGCACAAGGTGCACTGTTTCTATCACTTTCAGCCATCAGCTGGCCAACAATATATACATATATATATATATAAAGTGCTTGCTGTGTACTGCTACCTCACATATTCATTTGGGTTTTCTGTTTTTCTTCCTGCAGTTTGGTAAAAGCATAGACAGGATTTGATTCTCCGCACTAGGTCACCCATTGCTCCCACTTCTTACATCAAAGGCTTTCCGTGGCAAAACTGACGGTCCAACAGCTGTAGTGAGTTTTTGTTGTGTTGGGCAGCTGTGCGAAAGCAGAAGTTTGGACAAATAAACACTTTGTGCCTTATCAGAACCGCTCCAACAGCCAACCGGCCACGCGCAGGGGAAGCCGGCCCCCCGGCCTGTCCTCCCCGCGCAAGGGCGGCAGCAGCAGCCGGGCGCTCACAAATCAAGTCCCCGGGACGCCCAGAGGAAAGGCGGGAGCAGCCCACGCGCCCGGGCAGCRGCGGACCCAAGCATCCCTGTGAACCGTGGCCAGGACCGGCTCCCACCAGAGAGCCGATTTTGGGCTTGCTGTGGGGGACAGAGTTCTGCTCTACTTCCATTACCAGGTACACGCAACTCCGGTGACGACTTCTCCTACAATCTGTAGCCTCTGTAGGGAAACCCTTGAAGGRAAAGCAGCAGCAGAGCTATTGCCTATGGCAATGCTATGGAAAGAAGTGGTAGTGACAAGATGACATTGAGAGTCTGACACTGTAGATTACCTCAGAACCATATCAAAATGACTCTCAGTTATCAGATCTAGATGACAACGAGACTCCAGCATCACTGTCATCTACACTGAAAAAAATAAATAAATGGTACATGCCACTAGGCACAGGAATGGATGGTGATTATAGAGATATTGGAGCAGCGCTGTCTGCTGCGAGGATGGCTCAGGAGTTTTGACGATGGTTAGCTTAAACTCAGATTTATATTATCCTGTAYTTTGATTAAAGGAAAAAAATAGGAAAAAGAAAAAGGCCTGTGCCAATGCTGTATTTAATCTAGCAACAATTCAGTTTACGCTCTCAGCACAGAGCACTGACCAGACAGCTGAACGGCCGTGCAGGGTGGCGAAGGTGTATGCAGCTACATTACTGTCCTTGGGCTACTAGATCAGGTACCTGACTTACTGGAAGCTTGAAAACGCTCTCCACTCAAAATGCCCTCCCATGAGCAGCGTTGAGAAATCCTGTCTCTAGGTGTTAGGCACAAATCATGCTTACAGCCAGCAAATTCAGACTGCCTTGGAACCAGCACAGGCCAAACCCAAAGGCACCCGGTTACAAAGCACGTGGTGCCTGTAAATTGGTTCCCTGATAGAAAGGAAGCGATAAGGCAAGTGYTGCTGCTGATCGCAAGTGTATGGCAAGGTAAGAGGGGCAATTACAATTATTTGAAACAGTGAACAGCAATATACTACAGGTATAAAGAAAGAATATGTCCATGTATGAACAGGAGAGAAAGAATGCATTTTTTTAACGATTCACATAATAAATGTCTTTTTAAATTTTAATTAATTTTACCAGAACACTTAGGCAACTTCTGTCCAAAAAAAAAACTCTTTTGCCATGAGATTTCAGAACAAAAAAATCATTTAAATTTTTATCCTAAAGGAAAATGCGTTGCTTCAAACTGACCATTTGTCTTTTGCTATCATATTTATTTTTCTGCTCCCCTTTTCCCTTTCATTAAAATCCTAAATAGAAACTACAAGCTAATGAAACAATGATGAACATCTACTTCAATAACACTAAGAATTCTCAAATGTGCTTTGTTTTGTTTCTTTCTGCAAAATTAACATATTAGAGACTATTTACCACTGTACAAAATTCCTTTCTTTATTTATGAAAGCTACATCTTTACTATCGTGATGTGAAATGAAAAGCCTCCTGTACTTGTTGCATACAATTAAGCCGCAACAAAAGCCAGCCCAAGCCATTTCACATTTCATAGGGCTGCAATTATTCCTTAACGGTTAGAATATGCTGTCCCCCAGGAGCTAATTACAGAAAAGCTCTCATCACACGCGAGAAACATACAAACAAATCCTTCAAGCACAAAGCGAATGTTCAACATTAAAGGGATGCATTCAGGAAGTCACACCAATCAGTTTGGTTCAGCTAATTACTAATCTGATTTCTGGAGTAGTTGCGTTAGATAATTATGATGCCCATTCACAACTTGAAAGCCAGGACTTTGACTGATTATAATAAAGATCTAGGACTCGAACGCAAGCAGGAGCAAAGTATGAAATATACATCAGAACGGGACCGAAGAGAGAGACTTGTTTATCGCCAGCGTCCCGTCCGGCCCTTCGCTTTGGAGGACCCCATCCCAAGCTGCTGAACCCACCCGCCAGGAACATTTTCATTTCATTTTCAGTTGGATCAGGCCCAGAACAACAAGACGCTGCTATACACGAACCGCTTACGTTCAGGAAAAGAAATGCCAAAGAACGAGCCTTCGCGGTTTGTTTTTCATTAGCGCGGTAGCCCCGCTCCCAGCTGCTTTCTTAAGCAAGCAGCAGGGTACACTAAGCGGACGGTTTTCTGCCACTGCGCTGACCTTGAATGAGCTTTCACAGCCCATCCTCCAGGGCCTTCCCCCAGGTAGCCAAGTTTGATAAGAGCTAAACTCTTCAAAGACTCTATTGTAATCATGCTTTAACTTACATTTACTTAGTTTCAGCTTCTCCAGGGTTTTTTCTGCCTCCAACAATTGCTTTGTTGGAGTTTGATTTTTTTTTTTTTTTTTTTTTTAAGATATGTGACACTACTTGAGAACATACTGTGCAACTATTCCCATTTCGGACATGACTAACACTCTAAATTATAACGATGTTGTCTCAACTTGCAAAAATTTTGTTTGTTGAAAGACTAATAATTACTTTACGGGAAAAAGTTATTCTAATTAAAAATCTGATGAAATGACTATACTGATTTGATTTAACAGCCTGGCCCATATGGTTTGCTCCCCTTTAAATGCTTTCTAATAAACAAGGAAAAAATGTCATTGGAAGCCTATCAACCACACGTTTATAAGCAGCAGTTCATTGTAAATGACTACAGGATCACAGCGGCAAACAATTACAGTTTAAATTTTTCGCTAGGCTACAGCCTTGCACATTTAGCACAATCCGAATTAGTTTTTACAAAATCATTTAATGCATTATAATAAATGCAAAAAATGTGAAAATTGACTTGTCAAATTTTCGTCTTTTTCGACTTTACTGTGTATAACACCTTGATTTCTGATGACTACATGATGGCATTAAATAAGCAAGAAATTTAAACAAACACTGAACTTCAGGCAGGCAAACTGGCTTCAGCAGGACATGCTTCCCTGCCTTTGCCAAGTTGGAGCAACACTAGTGATTATAGAAACATATTTAAACTAATTAAACAGTATCTAAACCATCATATGCTTTATAAGTTGAAAGTACTTAGCTTGTACTTGTAGCTGAAAAATTTTATTCTCATCTCTACTGTGCTATAGGTTGGCCAAATGAACATTTCCTTGCGGCAAGTTATGCTGCTTATAAGATGTAAACATTAATCGCTTTTGTGATACACGTACATTTTGGTTTACGCCACTTTGTGGAAAATTTAATTTAAAATAAATAAAAAAACCCACCCGCCTTCTCCCCCAAAACACGACTCTTGCTCCCCGATCAGGGAGCTCCATCCGCACAGTGGTACCACCGTAGCCTTGTATTGCGCTACTACCGCCRTGTCCCCAAGCCATGCCAAGTCAGGGCTTCCCAAAGAGAGCAAACAGCTTTCAGCTGTAATTYGGCATTCACATAAACCCCAAGATAAAAGAAAATAAAAGAGGCAAAGACAAGCGAAATAAGTATCAGAAGCAAATTATCCCATGAACCCTTGAGACCCAACTGCAGCAGTTTCCCGAGAATGTCTTTGAGAGCACAGTTTTGTGAAACTCGTGATATAGGAGCCCATCACACTGCTCCCTCGACCTGCGCCTACAAAATTGCATCAGCTCTAAAGGTTTTTTGTTGTTTTAAAACTCAAATAAAATATAATACTCTTTCATACTAGCAYTTTTCAACATCATTATCTAAAATAAGGCTAAATCATGCTTTTAAATTGTTTGCACAGAGTCACACTGGACACTTTTTCAAAGCATTAAGGTGAAAGGRATTCTTTGCTTTTGTTAAACTAAGTGAATGAGAGTTGCAAATCTGTATTTCAAAGTCAATAGGCTACAATATTTACAGGTCTGCCATATGTGATAGTTTAAAATTCAAAGCTGAATGAGAATTGTGTGGGGTGGAAACTAATGTTATGGAATCTGAACCAAGGCTACATTTATATTTCACTTTAATGCTCTAGCTGTTTAATCAAAATATGAATAAAAGGTCTAAAAGACCAACACGCAAAAATATCATAGTTCTGGAATTTAGCTTCAGCTTCCTATTGTCAACCAATTACTGTGTAATTTTTTCCCTGTGACTGAATAACTAACTGTTAGCAAATAATGAAAAGGCAATTACAGCAGAGCTTTGTTCATATTACCCTCTTCATTTTATTCAGGCTATAATTATTGTCAATGCTGGAGGCTTACTGTACCATGTAAGTGGCACCAGGGAAGAAAATGGAATGGGCTGGTGCATGGAAAATTGCAAATGTCACAGCTACCTTCATCATCACTGTTGGACTTCAGAGATTAAAAAAATAAGCAGCAAAAAGCTCTCCATGTGTGTTTTGCAAATTCTTTACCTCAAGCTGTTGCAATGGCTGACGAACTGGTAGAAGGGGAAAAAATTCAAGTACCATGTTTGTTCTTTTATTTTTTGTTGTTGTTTTTAAACATCCTCCCCCCGCACCATTTTTATTATTATTTAATTCCCAGAGGACACCTCCTTTTTGCCACAGTGTGCCTGGAAACAAACTCACAGAAATATTCTTTTAGCAGTGCTTCTCATTAATGATCTCCTTGCTGTTCTATAATGGAGAGTGGCATATAAATGATGTATTTTATGGGGTTTGATCTTTACTTCTTTGCCACATACAGACRTATCCCTACCAAAAAAAATAATGAAGATTATGACCGGCACATGCAGATTTACTATGCCAAGTTTACTGCCTGACATTGACCATTCATAATGCATTGTTTCCCTGGGCTTTTAGTATTTACCAGAAATGATGGATACAAATCAGAAATGTGCTATTCCATTTGTACCTTTTTGAGAAATAAACAGTATCCCTGTGTACCATTCACAGTTTCCCTACTGTTGTTAGCAAGAGATAAGCAATATAGTAAAATTGTATTTTATGCCTCCTCCATATGCCGCGTTGTAATTAACTATGTAAATCATCATATAGCCAATTTTTTAAATATAAAATATGACWGACAAACATTAAAATACAGTATCAGTATCATATATTGATACTGACATGTGTTAAAGCTTTTTCCCAAACTGACTGGTATGTTTTGGTTTAAATACCATAAAGAATGAAAATTCTTCTGCTCGAGGTCAGTAAAACAAGAGATGTATTWCATCATCTTTGTAACCATCTTCATAAATTTTACGTTTACACAAAATTAAGCTGCTTTGTACTTTCATTGATCTCCCTGCCATACATACACATATATACTTATACACACACACACATTCATCCTCTTTCTTCAGTCTTTCAGGACTGGCTGTTGATAAGGTTTATACTTGCCACAGACTCTAAGTTAGTAACATAACATTTATAATTCTTCCTTCTAGTCCTTAATATGATATTTGGTTGCCTAGTATCCTACAATAGCTGAGGACATTTTCATGATGAGAGAAGTGAGGTTTTGGAGTGTATTTCACCCAAGGAAACTAAAGTGAATCCAACAAGAGACTAACCCTTTCATACACAGCAATACGGAGATTCAAAACAGAAGCAAGAAGTACTTGTTTCTTTTATAACTAATGCCTACGTTTTTGAATGATTTGTTTAAAGTATTTCTTAACTTCAGTATAAAACACTGAACAATCAAAAGGTGGCATAGTAGGAAAGATTAACCACTTATTTTTTGGAGGGAACGAGAAGGAGGAGTCACAGAAAAAATAACCAAAGTCAACTACTTTTTCAAATTTCTACTTAATCCACTTACATCTCTCCTAAAACACGTACAGTGATGAAGCTGGTGTCAGGCTCAAGAGGCAGGGTTTTTTTGAACTAATTGATGTACTGGGTGCCTTTAAGCAGACTGGTTAACTATTTTGCACCTCTGTTTTTTCCATCTCTAGATGCAGGATAATAATAACTATCTCCTTTCTTTCCATAGTTGTTAAGAACCACTAATGAAAAGTATTGGATCAACAATAGAAASAGCACCTCTTAAGTGTCCTCCTTAACCAGTTTTATAACTACATGCAACGTAACACGTGAAGTACAAGCTCTCTCCTGCTTTCCTGCAATTTGGCTTTATTAGTATGAAAACCTAAATAAGGCTGCTATTTATTCCAAGGTCTCCTCTTCCTCATATGGGCTCAGTCCATACCATCGCTCCTGTGCCACCATGCCAAAATCACAGCAGGGCCCCTCTGCTTTCAGGGCATTTGGGCTAATCAGCACAAGCTCATTAACACACACTACTAATATAAAAAAAAAAAAATCAGGGAACACAGYAGCAAAGGCTGTGATGGGAAGGATCATAACATAATAGTAGGAACAGTAGTTGGAAATTATTACTATTATGGAATCCATAATACGGAGCAGAAAACAAGCAAGTTCGGAGAGCACACAAAAGCGCAGGGTTTGGGGAAGGAGCGGGAGGGGGTTGGTTTGTTTGGGGTTTTTGTATCATGAACAGCAACTTCCCTACAAGCAGGTCTCCAAGCAGGTTGTTCTGCATCTAGACCGTCTGGACAGGGCAGGACCGCACCATGCTACTTGCCAGAAGATTGAGAATCTCTGGAGAGAACTACACACCTTGGCCTATATTGCACCTTCTCCATAACCTTGCCAAGAACTAGAAGTCCATGCTTCCCATCTCACTGGAAGCAGTGAGACCACCACTGCAGCCCCCCTGGTCCTAAAACTATAGCAGTTATTGCTGGAATAGGTGCTGCATGCAGACGAGTGGAAGAAATTATTAATTATGGCAGACAAAGCAAGAAGTATGAAGAGAATTAAGAAGGTTAAATGAATAAAGTAAGCCAGCAAATTTTTTCCTGATATCCTACACATGAAATACTGAAATGCGTCCTCTTGCCACCAAATACTTCATAGTATTCTGCCCTTTTTTTTCTGGTGCAAAAAGACAACAACCTGCTGTTTGTACAGCAGATTTATATCGCTTAGGGTTGTAAATGGCATACAGCAGTATTTTTTTTTCCTTCGCTCTAGCCAGCAAAGACTACAGAGACTGTCTTAGCTCCAACTCCCTCTTCTGTGTAGGGGAACTACTATGAAATATCCATGAGCCAGAAGAGTTGTCACTGTAAATGAAGGCACCAGTTATACCACTTCGTGTTTTAAGATTTCTGAATTTCTATGGCTGTTATTACACAGAAAATAACTGAAAGTAAACAGAACTAGTCTTCCTGGGGGAGGAACATATTAGTACATGACACCCATCCTAGAGAGTGAAAAAATATTGATGTATGGGATCGTGCTCTCTCTTAAGACTCTTTCATAAAATGGTCAATATTTTGTGTTTTTCCTGAAACACCTGCTGCCAACATTTGAGGATTACTGAGTTTCCATCCTTCACAGTTTCACAGAAAGCTAGAAAACGTGAATGCCATTACATATCCATCCAGAGCTCTTTTTTCTTAGTCTCACAAGTTTTAGACTAATTAGCTATTTTAAGGCAATCGACTCCGGAAAAGTCGAGGTTAATGCTACAGGTGTCTAGGATAATGCCTGGCTAGCTTTATTAATTTACAGTATTAGCTAAAAATCYAGGGGTGTTTATCCCGTTGACTGCAAACGGCCATAAGCCCGCGCTGGTCACACATCCCATAAACGTCCCGGTGCCCGGAAACCGAAGCCTCGTAACCCCACTGGTGCAGCGCCGAGCCCRAGGGAATAAGCCCAGCCCTTCAGCAGTGAAAGGCTGATATGCCAAAAATCTTCCGKATAAAATACTTTTTAGAGCATGGGTCAACATTATTCATGGAATACACTCACGCCTGTCATAACTGGCCTTTTTATTTAGAAACACTGTGAGCTTTCATGATCTGATTGTGGTGAGCAGCACTTACCAAGAAATATATCCCACATGCAAAACAACATTCTATAGTGAAATTATTCAGGCTAAAATCCCTCCAGCGTGGAGGCCCAAATTTTCAGCAAGCCTCCTGTGACGTTTTCACAACAACTAAGCTGCGGGCATTCACGCATGCAAGCCCGGCCCAGGTGTGAATTAACTGTGGTAYTGCACGCAAAAACAGTCCGTTACTTGATCTCTACCTGCACAACTGCATTTGCAGTTATATATCTGGGCAGTCAATTAATGCTCATAAAATGCCAGATACCTTAATGGAATAATAACAACTTAGATATCCTACGGAAGCTAAATTTCAGTTCTTAGTTTAATTCATCATCCATAGACAAATCAACACTTTTGATAGATTTTAAGTAACAGTATAGCTGGGAAATGTGAATAAAATCAATTGCATACAGACAGCACAATAAGGCCAGCTCCTTTTTTATACATTTTCTCTGGCAGTGCTTTAGGGCCTTTGTGGTCTGTGGTCATTTTTCAGTTCTCTGTGTCAACAAAAACAGACTTTTCAGCTCCAAAAGGAATGCATCACACATTAAATCCTTACCAAATTTAAGTCTACTTTGTCATTTTTTAGTTCCTGAATAATATCATAAACTTTTGGGATTACAGAAATAATAATGACCAGAGCCCAAGCAATTTAAGCCTGCTGTGCTAATCACAGAGTAGAAAGTCTTTTATAAAAACATCTCTACGCTAGTAAAATAAAGATTTTTCAAAMCACCCAAAACCCTGCTTTCCATTTCCCTACAACGACGCAGAGGGCATTACTGAGATAATGACGCACATCCTCCAAGCTGTTCAGCTCATGCCCCAACATACATGAAAAACAATCTGATCACTTAAAAAAAAAAACAAAAACAAAAAAAACTGTTTCTTAAAAACAAAAACCCTCTGATTTATTGAAAAACGTAGTATGATGTCAGTGTGAATTAATGTTTCCCATAGGCATACTAATAAGCTCCATGACATAATAACTTGTTATACTACACCAGTGGGACCTTAAAATTATTCCAAAGATAACATAACACAACACTTGAAGCAGCAGGAAACTTCCAGCATGCTTTTAGATGTTTTACAGTGTTACTAATCTTTGAATTGCTTGGAAAAACTGAAAGGAAACAGAATATTTAAAATTGGAAGCACTGCAGTTAGAAAATTACTCCATTCCAAACGTGCACAGATTAATGTCAATGTGAAAAAAAAAAAAAAGAAGAGTAGCTGCAGAAGGGGGGAAGTTATTAAATGCACTTTCTAGATTGGACATGTGCCTTTTGGTAGTCCACTGAAAATCTGTTTTTATTTGGCTGAGTTATGAGGGTTTAAAAGAAAAGACTTGCACACACACCAATTTCTTATTAACRATAAGTTGGCTTTATTTATTTATTTGCAAATGAAACTTAAGCTAACGATTTCCCAGTAAATATCAGTAAATAGTTGAGAAAATAAGCAGAGATTTCTTTTTCCATAGCACATAAGGATACCATCTAATGTCAGAAAGACTCAATGAACTCAAGCTGGGAATGAGTACAGTGGGTAAGCTAATAACTCTGTATGGTTTAACAATATGCTCTCCAGGGTTAAACATTCAAACTGGGGAAAAAGATCAGTTCACTGAACTGTTATGATTTATTTTTTAATCTCAAAATTCAAGCCACTTATGCAACCAGGCTACTTGAAATGGTAAGGGGGAATCATAAACCCCATGACGAGAATGCAGTGAGTGAGTGCTTAGACAAAGATCTGTGTGTTCACCAGAAGAGGCCAAAAAGGTCTTCACGTTAAGGGATGGATACTCACAGAAGGGTGCACTGGCCCAGTGCTAAGCAAAGGCAACAAGTTTGCCTTTTCCAGGAACCCTGTTAGCCGACAAGATGGGTGGCGACCGCTATCCCAGCTACCCAGTAAAGCTGGCCTCTCCGGGCAGTCCAGGCTGCACTTACCTCAAGTGAGCTCCAGTAGCAGGGGCTTACAGAGGGGTAGACTCCCCTCCAAATGAAACAGCAGCACTACCTCCTTAAGTTCGCACGCGCYATGCTCTACCAGACAGGGCTCTGGAAGTTCTTGCACTATGGTGTGTTTGTCCTGGGATAAGACACTGCTCACTTCTTTCAGGTATCAGAATTACACTTTTGTATGTCTTACACCACCTTTGCTGTGCTCTCTCTTAACAGTGCTCTTTCGATTTGATTTAGTTTCAGCAATGTTTCTTCTTGGCCTTACTAAGTTATGCACTATAATTTTCTGCTTGGCATTGTGCTTTTTACAAAGGATAGTATATCCCTGACCACTGCTTCCAGCTAAAATGTACACAGTGTTCAACCAATGCTAGAAATTAATATTCCATGCAAAAAAATGTTAACCTTTGATCTAGACGCATCTCTGTAGTAAGTGATCCTGTTGTGCTGCAATCCTTTGATCATTCGCACAAAAATTGGAACCATTCGCAAAAGTAAAGCTTGTGACTTGCACATAAACCAGACCTGATGGGATAGTTTACAGAAGGCTGTATTATCCAACTGTTAGACCAGAAATGTTTGCACAGTCCTAATATGGTGGTGGTGAATGCACTAAAACCATTCCCATGAGTCAGAAACACTGAGTAAACTGAAGCTTCTTGGTCAAAAACTCTGAAGAAGCAAGTATGCCTAAAAAAATTGCTCCAAACTAAGTGTGGTAAGTGATCTCAAGTTACTAGGTATTGTGAGATGGAGAAGCAATAGAAACTTCGAAAGCTACATCAGCCATGAAAGATTCAGTTTCCTATTCATTCACCAAACTGTTTCAAGATCATGGGAATCTACAACAACCGTGTGAAACCATTTTCCACAGTGAACCTAGAACACCTGGTGAGTTCTTTGTAGTCTCTGCCAAGTAACTATCTTTAAAAGGAAGGATAAACTGTAATCTGAAAATGTCAGATACAGACCACTACTGTTACAATAGCAAGGCAGAGTCAAGCAGTGAGAAGGGGTGCAGTGGAATGAATGCTTTGGGCGAGATAAAGAATAAGAGGGAAATAAATGCAGAATATGATATGGAAAAGGAAATATTTTAAGAGCATGCAAAGGCCACCAAAGGATTGAACAAACACAGTAGCACAGATGAACAGAGTGATACAAAAGTAATTTTGAAATTAATAGTATTCCCACCATCCATGACAAAGGATGGAAAAGTATAAACAGAACTCAAGTATAAGATGGAAAGTTATTAATATTCCTATATAAAAATATAAAATTGGAGTATCTTTGAAAAAATTTGTGGGCACTGTACCTGGCACAAACTGAAGACGTTATCTTATCCTCAACCATTGATAATGCAAAGAAAAATAAAAATCCATACTGAAAACTGGTTCCATGTTCCTTCTTCAGATAAGAGAGACTTGAATGGGGGAGAAGAGGTGAAAAATCATCTGAGGAATGCAGCCTGCTTATTTCAGAAAAATARCACAAATTCATTTTCCTTAATTAAAAAGCAAAATGTAGGCTGTTCAAGAGGTTCAGAAAAAACAGAGAAGTAGATATGTCTAAAACAGCAGCACTTCCTTATGGAGAAGTAGCTGAATCTCCTCCTCAAAGAGGCAAGATAGCTATACTAGCTAGTGAAAAGGAAATATCTTACTGTTTCACACGCTCCTGTGTATTTAACTTCATACGAACTAGAAAGCAGCTACCTTCCATTCCTGAAGGAAGCTCAGTCACGAGAGTTCCACAAGGATAGAGATTCCCTGCAGGATTCTGAGGAATGCCTACCCTATATCACGACAAGTCCATTCAAACACAAGGGAGAGACTTGGAAGGGCTTTCCTACCTAGTAAGAGGCTACTTTAATACCAACTTTTTGTCCATGTGAAATGCTGCTTTAAGACTCTTGTCCAGGAGCAGACCTTGCATGAAAAAGCTACACAGGAATTTTTAAAAGGCTTTTTTTTTTTTTTTGGGGGGGGGGACTGTATTTAAACTTGACTGTATCCTGAGTTTGAGATTCTTTTTGCTAAACATTTTGTATTTATCATCTTCAGACATGTTCAGATATATTGTCTGTGATGCTCAGAAAAACTTTTATCAACTAATCTTAATATTTAAAACAATTTTCATGGAAAAACATTCAAAACGGATTTTACACCAGTTCACCTCCCAGACCATACTTCTACGGTTATATGGAGCCATGATTCACAAAAGTAAATAAAAGGCTTTCACAGAGAGAGCCTATCAATGAGCAAAGTATCAAAAATTCAGTAAATCAAATGGGTGAAACGGAATTGGTGGCAATTATAAAGGGTTGCATTCAGTCCATTTCAGTTCATGTGGCAGACGTTTACATAATGTTTTCACTAGGATTTTCCCCCAATATTGGCTTTTGAGATTGAAAATCAATGAAAATTAATGATCATATTGACCTATAATCTAACTGAAAGGGTTTGGCATATTGGTCAATTAGTGAGTAGATATGTTACTAATAACTAATAGGAGCTTGAGCTAATGGGACTTGTGACTCTGATTTCAATGAGCATACAATTAGGCCATCAGCAATACATTTCTACTGATACACACTCCTATAACTGCAGTCTTTTACTCTTGTCAAAGCTTATTTTTAACATAGCAAAATGACATGGCTTGGCCCAAATGAGGTGCAAGTAGGACCAAATAAGATGCAAGTGCCAATTAAAATATAAGGGTATGCCTGATTATTGTCAACTGCTTTAAAACAGTGTTGGTGAATGAGGARCCACCTCTAATCATAAGAAAATTTAGCAGTAATRATCTGTATTAAACACYAAGCCTTTGTCATGCTGGTGGCTTWCYTCAAAACACCCATTTCTSTAGGTCTGTTCATCTCATGTCAGACACAGCCATCAATACAGTTTGATACAAAAGATAATAGGTAATCTCATAGACTGCTTTAATTATTCATCATTGATTTCTGTAGGATATATAGTAAGGATCTTCAGGATTCAGGTGATTTCCATTTGTAAATACCCTTAGTTTAAAAGAACCCCAGGCAATTCTAGATCTAACCTCTCAGAAATAAACCCATCTTGCAGCGAGAAAAAAAAAATCATTTTCATGAAATGAAGTTATGGGTAAGAAACAAAGCACACTAGACTGCCTCTCTGTACATGTTACCACATTTTAAAGGCTGATACAATAAAGGTCTCATTCAAAACACTTTGAGGTCAGTGCAGTTTTTCCCACTCAYGTCATCAAGTTTCGGAAAGCAGAAAGACCTTACAGTGCGAAACTTCTGAGGGGATCCCTACAAACGTGGCAAAGGCAGGCAGGCTCAAAGAGGAAGTCCTTATCTGAGGCCAACTTCACTGTCTGCGGACTGGGACTGGAACCAGGGGAACATACTTCTCTAGCACTACTGGCAATTGCAAAACCCTTGGTTTTCTCTGATGGCCTTATTAGTCGTAGTACAAATAGGAATATTTTCACTTTGCTTTCTCAGTCTTTCCTCTCAAATTCTCCTTACACTCCTCTTCCCTTTTTGTTCCAGGCAAGATGCCATGCAGCCCTTTTTTGCATGTTGCAAGCAAAGTAAATTGCCCTTGAAGTATCTTTTCTGTTTATCACAAACATGTATAGGTGAAGAAAAAGGCAGAGTACATCCAAAGGACAKACATCTAGGGTATAAGCATCTCCTTAGAAAGGCAGAAGCTAGGAGGAGGAATGCGGCCACAAGATCTTTAAGGATTTGTTACATTTCATTAGTAGCAGTATAAAAATTATTTATATCCTTCTATACTAAGCTGTTGAAAGATCAGTAGGAATGTAAGGTACGACAGAGCCCAGATCTACAGCAGTGGATTATCTTAAAACTATTGCTGAGTGGGCTGTCAGATATTTGAATTCATTCCATGTCCAGAAGAACCTTAAAGAAGAGAAAAGGTAGATGATTAGGTGAGGCAAATGTAGTGACCTTAAGTCCTTTGAACTTCACCAATAAACTCCTTGTCTCTAACTGCTTGGGATGGTTGCAGTTAATGCAGCTGATAAATTTTTAAGCCAGAAACTGTCATAAGTTGTTCCTGTATATTTTAATAGAAAAATACAACCATAATCTGAATCTATTCCACCTCAAAACCCAAGCAAGTCCCTGGAAAACTATGTCAAACAAAAAGAGAAACAGTTTTAAAAATACTAGCAGCTGCAAAGAAATGTTAGTCTGTAGACATTAATCTAACAAAAGATCCCTGAAAGTAACTACAGAAAAAGTAAGCATTAGCAGCTACATGTAGTAGACTTATCCATTATACTAATACATTTCAGCAGCAGGAAAAGGAAGTGACTGGAGAACATYGAGAAGAGTGGACATACTATGGCTCCTTGTCAGCTAAACATCACTGTCATGGTTGCCTGCAATTYTGAGAAGTGAGACTTGAGAACCAAAGGTGAACGTGTGTTCTTTTAACTCCTCTGAATGCTGCATATTTCCTAGTCCTGAGGAGCAAAAGAAAAAGGAAATATGTTCAAGTGTCTGCAAATGACCCACATAAAAGCTACTTAAATGGAATATGCGCTTGGGTCACATTCCCTTTTTAATTTTGATGTGACACGATAAAGCACACTATGTGGAGAGTCATGTTATACTGTTTCAATTAATGATATGTTGTGAAACATGCTTGAAATTGGCAGAAGTGCAAAGATGATATTCGGGGGGGGGGGGGAGCAAATGTTTGCCATGTTCTTAGCTCAAATTAAGATCTTTTTATTTAGTCCACTACTTAAGTATTATTTCAGTTAATGTATGTTAAAAATAATGTTTCTGGTCAATGATGAGAATATTATTTCTGGCCATTGACAAAGTCAGTATGAAAAATGGAAAAGAAATGTCAAATCCACTGCCTCACAGGCTTCAGGATTCTATGAAAAGGAAGMAAATACTAGTTAAGACTTATGTTAAACTAAAATGTCAACAATTTGAAACCTCAGATCTTAATTACAACACAGATGTGAAATGAGAGGTTTACTAAAGTTTAAGTCTGCGTTTTGACTGCAAACACCCATGTTGCAAATACTTGAACAAATTTAAATATTGTTAATCTCTATATCAATACTTCATCTTAGAATAATTTAAGGTGTGAACTTTAAAGACCAAGTTGGCCTGTACTGAGCCATAAGTAACACCTCCTTCACTGACAGACTTGAAGTCTGGTCCAGCTTTCTTATCACCCTCAGAGATAAATTTTACCACATTTCCCTCACTAACATGTAATCACTTCACTGACAAACCAGAAACCACTCAGCAAAGCTGGTTAGAAAAAGCCTTCCAATTATTCCACCCTCAGCACATATATAACTTAAGGACCGGCTTGCCCTGAGTCTGCGGGTAGTTAACAGGATATATTTTTTTCTAGCAAAATAGCAAGCCGTAGAAGTCTAAGGAATGAACTTGTTCACATYGCAGTGCTCCCTTTTGGATTTACAAAATAAATAAATAAATTARAKAGAGAGARACAGAAAAATACCCATAAATACCCTACAAACATAGAGAACTTAGAAGCAGAAGGGCTGACATATCTTAGTCACCACGTATGAAAAAAGTTTCTGACAGTCATTCTTGGCAAGTCTCTGATTGCATGTTAAAGGAGCAAAGCTTGAACCACAGTCCCCACAGATCCATCTCGCAGCCACGCAGGTTGTAAGGAGATCCAATCCCAGTTTCACAGCTTGAGCTTAATACAAGCATAGTCAAGGCAGCAGGGAGAGCTACTTGGATCATGGTCACTGCACAGAGCAAAGAGCATTGGTCACTGTGCAGAAGAGTGCACAGCCCACATTTCACAAGCATCAGCAGGCTTTCTTGGTGAAACAGATTTCTAACGCTTCACCTGCTTAATGGTCTCCAAGGACTGTTGCCACCACTTTTAGCTAGCAGTATCCCTCCAGTAACATCCAATCAAACTAATGACAAAAAGAAGGAAAAAAAAAGGGGGGGGGTGTGGGGGGATTTTTAAGGTGCAAAACACTGACAAGACCAGGTTATTATTATATAAGGCGAAAGGAAACTTCTTCTGAAAAAAAGTCTCAAAAGCCAATCTCACTCATATGAAAATAGCTACACAAATCCTGGTTATTAGTGCCAATTTATTCAAGAATACYTTGGATGAGTGGGCCATATCTCCAGCCCAGGTAAATCCTCATAGCTCCACAGGAGCTAGACAGACATTAGCATAAATTAGCTCAGGACTTGGCATAATATATGTTTTATTATATTTAACATGTGCTGCATTGTTATTTTGACATTTGATTTCTGAAGGCATTAGCCCCCAAATCAGCCATTCAGACCAGGTGCTAGAAACTGCCTTGTACTGAAACTGAGGTGATATAGAAGGTCTGCAGTAGAAGGACGTCATTGTATGAACAGCAGGAACAGCAGGAAGTTTTTCTGCAACCATTTCCCTCAGCAGTCCCACTGCATGTCCAGCATTTGCGAGACTGGCAGCAAGAGTTTCACCAAGGTGTTCTGGACGCTTTTCTGGAAGAGAGCTAGTCTGAGCTCCTCTGGCTCTCCACCGACTAATGAGGGAGTTTAAGGAAGCTGACCTCTTCACTCAAGTGATTAAGCTACATGTTCTAAACAAAACTCCAGCACTTTACCCATATTCCACTAACTACACTCCATCCTCCAGGAAACAATGTCGYGGACACGTTTTTTTCAAAAATGCCACTACTGAAATGGAATGATTTTATACTCTCAGGACCTTGTACTCGTTTACTCTCAGGACACAAACACATTAGTGTTTTAGATGAAATTGTTACTGTGCTTTAGAAGCAAGCCCCCAGTTGCTCCCACTTACTGTGTGCTGGATCACAACATGGAGCTGTCTTGCAGTGTGTGAGCTAGATCCTTTTTGGATGAAAATGAACTGCAGATGCCCTACAAGACCGCATCAGATGCACTCCAGCCAAACAGGCATTCAGTCCATGCCTGACAAGAATGAACACAGTGAACCACAAACTGATTCACATTACTTGCACATATAAATCAAACTCAGGATAAAGGTRCATCAAATTAGATGCTAAGTTGCAGCTTCAAGGCATCTTTTGCAAAAAATCAACAACAAAAAAAAGCCAAAGAGTATAAACTGGCTTCTATATAAATAAGAACATGTCCTATCCTACAAATAAATACTAAATTGATGTTAGTACTTGAAGCCTATGGTGTATAATTAAAAATATTTAATTCACCCAAGATAAGGTTGTCTCAGAGAAAACTTGTCAACTTCTATATGGGAAAATCATGCATTATGTATTTTATGCACTGATTTATCTTTTTTATGCAGTGAGGAATGTTTTAGCAATATATGGGAAACATGCATTCCATTTCTGTGATTCAGACTTGCTACAATTAGTAGAAGTTAATTTTTGACACCTATTTCCCCAAAAGCACAGAAAAAAAAGAATTCAAGGATAGGCTTCCTTAACACTACAGAAACAATGGGAGTGTCTTATGCTAATCTCTAAAAAGAAAAATCTGCCAGCGTTCTCTGAAACCGTGCAGGTGAAGAATATGCATTTTAAGGATTCAACTTTGAGGGAACAAGTAATTGCTAAGAATTACAGTAATAAAACATGAATTTATAAACAGATTCCAGTTCAAAATTGTTACTAGAGAGAACAGAAAGAGTTCATTGGATACGTAAGGTAAATGAAAAAGATGGACACAATAACTTCATGAAAAGTTACTAGTCTGAGAAACTGGTTTTGTAGTATCTCGTTAGCTGTGTCTTTCATTTAATGGAATATGGATTACCCCAGAGCACCAAGTAACAGAATATTATTCTAGTTAGTTGGTTATGAAGACTTAAAAGTAACACGAGAAAATTATCACGTCTCTTTCCTTAAGGCACATGAAGGTCACAAAATAATATTTAATTACCCATACTTTTAACGTCTAATAAGGCAGTAAATCAGAACTACTCCAGAGTGAATATCTAGGAATTAACAGAAAATTCAAAACATAAATGTCAATTATTTTGTGTATTGAATTAAGAAAAAAAAGTCTTTCTACCCTTCCAAAAACTCTAACTGGTCTTGGTACTTTGCAAATATACCACTGCAACCAGTTTGTTGAAATTTTGAACAGTAATATATGAATAATAAAATCAGTCTTCCACTAATTAAACAACCTCCTTCCAGTTCTTACTGGTTCTTTAAAAGACTGAAGTCAAACTAGGGCTGAGCATTCATTTCAGCTGTATGCTTTGTAAAACAAGAAATAAACGTGATGCTTGGGATGAAACCATGCTAAACTGGATCTGCTTCTCTACCTGCCCAAAAACCAGAGTTCAGTAATATGATACTGTGTAGCTTTCCATGTTGGCAATAGTATAGAAAAGAAAGCAATAAAAAGCACGTATTCCTGTCATRGATCTGTTTTTAGCTTGGGGTGAAACAAACAGCTCATACTGTCGTACCACCATCTCAGTTAATATTTTTCAAAGTGAAGAGCAAAGTAGATCCCACCATATAACAGATCTGCCTCAGCAGATCAACAGCCTGTCTGGGATTTCCCCTTTTCTGTAATAAAGATTAAACAAAGATGTCATAGCCTCACTCCCACCTTTATTTCCTCTCTTTTTTTGCCAGATATAGTATTTCATTAGTGCTCCCCATCTCCATTTTTTCTCATTTCCTCCCCATCATCTCAGTTTTCTCCTAATCCATGTCTGGACTTTAGAAAGCAATCATTCTTCCAGTGGTCAACAGGGTGCCGGGAGACAGGTTAGGAAGCAAGTATAGATACACCCGCAAAACCTTAGAAACAGAGAAAAATCAGTCTCAAATCACTCCAACAATTATTGTTCACCGAGAGATTAAGTTAAAATCTTTTGAAATAACTTGGTTATTTTTCTACCTATTAGGGTTCCTCCTCTTTCCTTTTGGCCTCCAGAGGTTCCCTTTTTGCTGCACATTTCAGGTGTGTTCCCTGTAGACTACCAATTAATATGGGTAGTCTACTCCCTAKAGACTACCCATATTAATATTCCTGAAAGGTATGAATAATATTTGGTACCAATATGATTTACTTCTGTGCCACACTATGCTTCAAAAGCATGCCAAGACACATGAAGTCCAATAGTTTAGAGTCAAATGCTATTTACAAAGTGGTTTGCATTTCTATTGCTAGAAGAAATAATTCGAAGATAGAAGGTATCTGCAACATGTTTATCAGGCAAAAGGAAATGATTGTGATGAAACACACTTTTCAAATATAGTTACCATCAGCCCTTATACAGCTGACTTCAAGACATTGAGGTTGCTCAAATAGGACCAAAACAAAAACGCTTCCTGAATCCAGTAAGCTGGATTGACAACCATCACCTTCATTCCTTTTTAATTATGAAGATGCTTATGATTATTTTGTAGTAAGGTACACAGTCATGTGGTATAGGTATCTAAGAACACGTCTGAAGAAGGGAGTTRTTGAATCAATATAATCCAAGCAACAAAACCTTTGGGGAAGATAGAAATATGGGAGCTAATTTCCCTTCTTTTGGCATTTTGAAAGAGTTTTAAAATTATCTCTTCTCAACCATCACCTCCATAGAATAATGACTCTTTACTAATTCTGATCTCAGTTTCAAGCATGCAGTCCTCATCAAAATCAAGAGCTAAGCATGCTAATCTATAGGCAGACTAGACGTGCTAGAAAATGCTGTAACAGAGTAGTGATCACTGAGTGATGACAGGTTAATTCATAGCTAAGGTTTTATTAAAACAGCTTCCAGTGTTTCCAAGGATGTTCCAAAAATCAACTCATATAACACCTACCACTAGCCATAATCATAACAGTAAGAGAATGACCACATAATCTCTGTACTCTTCCTTTAAGCATAAAGGATTAGCAGAGCATGTATTTCTGTAAATCTTCATTGTACCAGACAGCCAGAAGCCATGATAAGAGACAACTACAATCATAGTCACGACTAATAAAGCAGAGCTTTTCACTTCTCGTGGGGGGTCAGCAGAACTGGGTTAAGCCTATCTAGCTTCCCTTACAAAGACATATAGGATACATTTTAAAATGAAAATGACCACTGAAAATTGTGTAAGATTAACTGAAGAGGTATCTAGGATGTATTTAATATCATAATTATAATGCTATTAAAGTATTCTGGCAATTAAAGCAAGACCCATCTCTTATAACAACACAGGGACAAGGTTGGATTATGGGACCAAGCAATAAAAGCAGCTGACTGAATTGATTATAGGTCTCCAGAAAGAAGATACACTTAAATTCTGCATAACTTGACATTTTATCATATAGTTCTGTTCAAAGGGTAGAAAGTTCAACTAGAGATGTGTAACAAAGAAATTTCTAAGTGGATGTCCAGAATAACAAATGYCAATCTGTGTAAAAGTTCTGAGATACCAAGTGTAACGTAGGCATGTGAACAGAAGTGTCACAYGGCTACATTTAATTCTCTTCAGCTTACAGACTCTTCTAACAAATCATTTAAGAAAGGCTGGAGATTACTTCAAGAGAACTTGAATTATAAAATAGAAACATTTTCTATGAATTAATTAAGCAAGCACACTCTGATGTCATCACAAGCCTCTCAGAGCAGGACCCCAAACTCTGGCTACAAAATTAATCCAGACTCCCAAGGACTTCAGCTGAAGTTTGTCAAGGCAGAATCAGGCACAAACCATGTCATCAAAAACATCTGCACAAACCCCTGTGAGTGGCATCTCCCTTTGGAAACAGCTAGAGCTCAGAAGACTACCATTACTCTCTTCCTGCCCTCTAATTCGAGCTTCGTCAACAAAACGATAGCTTTGCAGGCCCTGGGGTTAAACTGAGGAACTCTCTTCAGAACTGCTGAATGAGGAGTTGGACACCACTGTTAGCTCCCTGGAGCACTAAGATCTGCTGTTTAATCTTCTAACATGCTCCAGGCAAGGTCATTTTTAATCCTGAAAACAAGATATCACACAGGTGATTGGTAAAACCTTTCTAGAACTGCTTCAATTCAAAAAGAATTTTCCAAAACGTAGCAGGAGTTAAAAGAACAGTAGCTATAGCTGATTCAGAAAGATGAAAAGGGTAAATCACTGAGGACCTGAAAGATTAAGTCAGTAAAGTGTTCTAGGTATAGAAAGAGTCAGGCTGGTTTACGGGTCAACAGCACGGAGTCTCAGATCCAGGGCTATTAGGATTAATGTTGCTCTGTCCTTTAAAAACCTTCCTTTTGTCCTTTAAAAAACCTTCAAATGCATTCAGTAAAATGAAAGAGGAAAAATACGCCTGAAGTGAGAGAATGTCATGAGATCAACAGTCAGAAAGCCCTGAAAATGCTGGGAACGAAGTCCTTCAATTTGGCAGCACAAAGGTCCAGCAACAGTGTGACTGTAGATGGTCTGGAGAAACATTCTTCACACTGTTGTGCTTTTTAAGATGACTCTAGCCTTAGAGGTGCTATGTTCCAAATCCATTAACAAAAGGAAATTACTTGCTTTCTCTCTTCAGTATGTGGGAGAAATTCCATCACATATTCTCCTATGGAAAACAACCACATATCTGGAATTTCACTAATCGCTGCAGTGTTCAGGTAGCTCAGCATGAAAAATAGCATTACTCCCTGCCATGGCTTTAGAAAGACAGATGTCAGTGTGGCATATTCATACATGCCTCTGTGGATTTATATGTAAATACGCAAACATCTTTGTGGARGCCTCTTGTTTTCTAAAGAGCCCATTTAGCTATTTGCTATTATAGCTGTATCCGTACACACAATATTAGGCTGCCCTTTGGTCTTCACAGAGAAAAAGATGCTGTCATAAAGCTATCTTCATCTTCCTTTTGTCCAAAGGCTCACACAAGGCAGCAACATTTTCAGAGGTAACAGCATTCTTTTTACGATGACTTCTACAGAAAGTAGCTTTTCTATGGGTAGTTTATTCAATGTTTATAACACACTCTTTAGGGTATAATAAAAACTCTTCCTATCTGAAAATTTTAGAAGTACTGGAAGCCACCTTGGAGACACTAGATGAGCCAATTATGCATTTTTTTGGTTTTCTGCAAAGCATTTCCTCATCATCTCCTGGACCACTAAGTATCATTTGGAAGACGAGTCATTGTTCCCTTTCATTTTTCCTTCTTTTAGATCTAGTAGAGCTCCATCTTGGCATGTACAATTCCCCCCTGGGTAAGCAGAGAAAGAAGCAATTAAGTACAAAATGCTAACAAGATGTCTGAGTGAGTGAGTCAACTATGTTTCTAAAGTATCTGTGGATTTTTGTACACCTAGGAAAATCATTTCTAGGTCAAAGAAAAAGAAAAGTTAGAGTAAACCTAGAAAAAAAGTGTCATATTAGGATATTTATATAAACTGTCATTCTTGCGTTTTTCCCAAACCTCATGTGCTCTAAGCAATCAATCAACAGCCTCCACAATCAGACTTTGAGTCCTGATGGAGTAGGAAGATGTCATCCAGGGAAGAAAACATGTGGAAAATCTGTTAACCATGTGTGTCATTACTGATGTCAACATTTAACTAAATATGCAAGAACTACCTAAAATTCCTACAGACCTATTGCAACATAAATAACAGAGAAAGCTTGTCTAAATTAAATCATCCCACATTTACCTCAATCTTTTCTTTAGTTACTGAATTTTAGAGATCTGTAACATATCAGGAGCACTTTAAAGACTGCTACAGCAAATAAGACATGAGAATTTATTAAATTAATGACACTTTTCAGCTGTAATTATTGTCACAAAGACTTGAAAATAAACATGTATTCTTACTGTTTTCCAAACGAAGAGCCATTACATAATTAATTTTAAGTAGCAAAAGCAATGTTCACATTCTAGAAATTCCCAACAGAGTTTCATAGGATGATAGTTATAAACTGCAGATAACATCAGCAGTAATGTTGCATTCAGATCAAGGACAGATTTACAAGGGAGAAAAATCAGCCATTTTTCATCTAAATAAAAGCATAATCTATTAAGAACTAGGATTAAACTTTAAACAACCTCACCCAGTTATGACCACATATCAGATAGGGGTGAATGATATAGGATATAAACTTAAAAATTAGAGACTAGAAAACTGCAAAATTTGAATTAAACAGGACTGATGTCCAAAGCGGAACACTTGGAAATAAGATGTCCTACACAGAAGCTTATTATGGACTGCAAACATCCACGTTACGGTAAACTCAAATGTAATGTCATTAAGTTTTAAAAATCAAACACAGAGTCCTGAGCAACCTCAAATTTTAAGCCATTAARTCTCAGTAATAGTTTTTAAGGAGAGTTCAAAAGCAAAACAGAACAGTCGAAGTCCAAAGGTATCACAATGGCAGATCAAAGTGTGAAAAGGGATTAAAGGCATCCTCAGCAAATGAAGTTTAAAATTCTAGTGTATTAGAAAAGGTCTTTTTTGAAATGGTAATAGGCTATACCTGAGCTGAAAAGACAATTAAGATAGTGTTAATTTTTTTTTTATGGTATCTGGCAGTAATATTTTTATCCTGTTAATTATACAGTAGACAGCAAATGTATATAATATGATAGCTCCACACTGAGATGACATGCCTGCTGCCTAGTTAAGTGGTTACATTTATCCTATAATTAGCTTGCAGGAATGTGATTTGCATTGCATACCTAGGAGTATATATAATGTCAACTATGCCACAAAAGCCTAAAATGGAACCTGACACTCTCTTAGCTCTGACCTCTGCGTATAGCAAGGTGACGCCTCCCGCGACCTCCTGCTCTTTGTATGCAACCACACACAAGAAACGCATTGAAGTAATGCTAAATGTATGACAAATTCAAAATGTACGGAAATTTAGAGTCAGGGCAGAAAATCAGGGTTGATGCTTCAGCCTGAACTCCCTTCTTTACAGGGAAGAATGATAATGATGGTTAAAAGGCAGCATCTGTAATTTATTGGCATTAAGTCTGAGTATGTTTGCTTTTGTAGGTGAAAGACAGCTTTTCAGGCTTATACGGGTGTTTTCCTATCTATATATATTTGTGTGTGTGTGTGTGTGTGTGTATATACATATAACGTCTGTATAGGTATGTATTTATATACACACACAACTTGCATACGAAATAAGCTATATATGTAGCTTTTCTACATAGCTACATATATAAAAGCTTGCTATTAAAACTCCACGTTTCATTTATTTTCTGAAATTTCCATATGGGGGTAGTGTATAGGAACCTCTGTCAGGTCCAGGACTTTGCTGCTACAGATACTACACAGCTGAGTGTAAAAATCAAAAACAAAGCCAGGTAACAGACCTAGAGACATGATCTCGGAGAAGTACCCAGCAGAAGGAAGGAGGAACACAAGGTATGCTCCAGATTGCAGAATTAGGCTAGGAAGAAGAAAGCTGGATGAAAAGAAGCCATGGGGGCAGAAGAGGAAGCAGTGAYAAGGAAAATGCACAAGAGGAGACATGAAAAGAACATTGATCCAGCCTCCCTCTCAGGCAAGAGCTTCTCTTACCCACCCCTGTGAGGCCCTGCAGACAGGGCTCCTTCCCACTGCAGGGCCTAAGTCTCTGAGACAACACTATAAGGCTACTGCTACTCATAGCAAGAGCTACATTATATATTAACACATATAAGAGGAGTTAATTATATCCATAAAAATAGTTATTTTTGATTCCAGCAAAGCCAATCACTGAATTTTCCCTTATAGTTCCATCAAAATAGTGACACAACCTAAAAAAAAAAAAA
Organism: Rhea americana; assembly: GCF_003343005.1. NCBI lineage: Eukaryota > Metazoa > Chordata > Aves > Rheiformes > Rheidae > Rhea > Rhea americana. The sequence goes on from NW_028186150.1 coordinate 7,892,080, forward strand.
AAAAAAAAACGATTTAAGTATTTTCTGCTGCATTCCCATTTGACCACGGCTAAGTCACTTACAATTCTTCACATGACAGTTGCAGTCTTTTCACCACTTCCACGCTGTGCTTGATGCATTTTAACTGGATTGCTTCATGTGTTTTGAATATTTCCTATGAATATTTGCAGGGCATTCTCCCATTAAACCTTTTGCCTTTATCATTAGCTTTCTTGCCTGCGGAAATATTCCAACAAACTGCCTTTAACAGTTTGGCAACTTCTTAAAAAAATGTTCCTTTAACCATGTTTCAGGAATCTGTGTTTCATGAAATTGCTTACCTTAGTGCAGCAGATCTTCTACAATCAACTGCCAGTTTACTGTAGCCTCCAATACTTGGTTAGATACAAAACTCAGGGCAGCTGTTACATTCGTCTTTTAACATTTTGCCTTTTGAAATAAACCTATTATTCTGTCTCTTTCTTTTTGTCCATGAGGAAATGATTCTCTAAACTTCTCTATTTAAAGTGCATAACATGCTTTCAAGTATGTGTTACTACATCTGTTTGCCTTATTGAACAGCTGAAAAGCATTTAAACTATTATTCACTTTTTTATTACTATTCAGTACATTTCTACGCAAGTTCTGGCCAATTTTTTTTTAATAATAATAATGCTTATTGTTACAACACCACCTGGTGTTGCTGGCAGTTCTGTTTTCAGCACAAAGTAGAGATAGTTGGAGTTTCATTTAAAGCCCCAGCTCTTGGAGGCATGTGATTAGATAAGAGCTGTTTTAAAAAATAAAAAAAAAAAATAATAATAAAAGCTTAGTCTTGTGAGGAAAAGCTTGTAAATATGACCCTAGTGTACCCTAAAGTATCAAAAACATCAAGCAATTGAAAAGACCTCAGTGTTTTACTACTTCTCATTTCAAACTTGACCGATAATTTCAGGGCATCATTATTTATGGAACGTGTACACAATATACACACGCATGCTTACACATACAGCCTTCATACACCATGTTTGGATGGACTATAGAAATAGTAAGTGTCATTGGAAAAATAGTTTGAATGTAAGTCTTCCTCGCACGTTCTCTGTCTCTTCAGCAGCTCCTTTGAACCAGCAACGTCTTCTAAGATCAAAGAAAAACTAAGATGCTGTTGTGAACATTCCCACTGACGCTTTACTAACTTCAGCAATTGATCCAGGAAAACGCATGGGACCATTCCCTACACTTTATATTTTGCTGACAGGCAACTGCATAAGAAGTGACACCCTTGAATAGTGCCTCAAGATCCAGAAAAATCAATGATACACACAATGTTACAATTCCCAATTTATACAACAGGATCAGGCATTGACCTGCAGCCCACGTTCAGCATGAGACATTCAATAGGCCACGAAGTTTGCAGTGACTTCATTACACTTGATGCAAGTGGCACACACAAAAATCAGTGGGTTTTGACATCCCTTTAGCACTTGCTCGTGCTAAAATAAAGACCTGTTTTCCTACATTACTAGTTTAAGATTTTATCTTGCTCCTTTAAACAACTCTCTTAAGTTTGCCTGATGCGTAAAGGTAGATTTTCCACAATCCCATAACATTTTTATCTAAGCATCAAACAGCAGGATGCTGGCAGAGTTGTTTAAACAATTGCTATTTCTTGTCTTGATGGAGCACGTCATCTTACAACATGTTCAAACACAAACAGCTTGATTAATCTTAGTGGGCACCAAAGAATGCAGCACGGTTTCTGCCCTATGGGAAGGTATTTGTGCCATGAGGTAGAAACAATTGCCCTGAAGAAAAATGGATAGTTTTCAGTAACATTGTGATTTTTCTCTGTACCTGTAGCTAGCAGCTTTCAGTTCCGCACTTGGTTTTCAAGTTGCTCAAGTCAGTCAATCAGGAAGGAAAAAAAAAAAAAAAAAAAAAAATTTATCTCATATGCCTTAATTCAAATACGTCTATCTACTTACGTTTACCTTGGTTCTCTATTGTTAAACAATGTTAAATGTCCTTATACGTAGAGCTGCAGACAGCACCTGAGTGTGCAGCCCCCCCTCTTCCATAGGGTTTTACTGGCAATGTTTAGGCCATCCAACAAAATGAATGGTCCCCAAGTTGCAGGAATGACTCCATTTCCTATTGACCAGATCATTGCCCTCCCACTGTCTTAGGAGACTGGCTTCAGGGATTTCTAAGGTCAGTACAAACTGACTCTTTGAAACTTGATATGCCAAACTTAGACTGATGTTTACCTTTATTAAAAATACTGTACTCCTGCAAACTAAGATTACAAAAACCTGGATCACCTGAAACTTGCATTCAACTTATCATTGAATTTACATCAGCCAGCTCAGAGAAAACACACAAGACGTGCTGCCTTTCGACAAGCAGGCTACTAGACTTTTATGCCAGGCTCTACTGTGTGTTCATAGAACAACCTAAACTACTTTTGCTGGCTTCTGTAGTCAAGATAGCAACAAGTTTCCAGGGAAATATTTCTCCACAGCTTTAACTGGTAAGTCAATCCTGACAACACATTAAGGATATGCTGTAAGTCAGTGCGAAGGTGAGGTGCCTACAAGTTCCGAACAGGAAAGATAATGGATAAACCTCACCAAAAAGACACTTCTTCAGCCTGGCAATGAGTGTCTGGTACCTCTCAGGGTCACTCTGTACTCAATAAATGGGGAGAAGATTCCATCCACAATAACCAATTCCAGTGAAAAGATGTATATCAAAGTGTCGTGCCGAGTACCTCGTTTTAACTTGTATTAACATTTAACTGGAAATCGTCTCACTTGGCAGTGGAAGAGATGTATTTTGTGCAGTATGATACTGCCCCCAGGAAGTCTAAAAAATAAATGCCATGTAAAACCTAATACATTTCAGATACAACATGCACACACACTTCATGTATTAGCAGTAAGGAGGAGGTTACAGGAAGTTAGTTTCTGTTCGTAGAGCACCTGAAAAAATGTTGATTTTTGAGGACAACCCCAAGGGGAAAGCTTGTGGGAAATCTTCCAAATGGTGTGAAAGAAACACAGCTTTAAGATCTGCTAGTTTAAACAAACATTTTTGTTTTGTCTTTAACTGAAGCTAATGAAGTGCCCCACTTAGTCTGAATAGCTAAAGGGTTATAACAACTAATACCAACACAGCCTTAGGTCAAGAAGCATGAGCTCAACAACTACCTTTTAGTATTCAGGAGTTGCTGCAAAACAAGCACAGAAATCTATTGAAGCTGAAGAAACAGAACCACCTTCAGCTCTGCTTTGAATTTTGCTGTTTAGTGAAGAAACAGGAGACAGTAGGAGCCACAATTTATCACAGCACACACTCAAGTAATTTATGCAGTTGATGCTAAGATATGTAAACAATGCTTGATATATATGTGTGCGTGCGTGTGCATCAAGAAATTAACAATTTTCTGAATAACTGGTCTTTTCCCATGAGATGACCTGATTGCTATCCTAGAGAGGCAAAAAAAAAAAAAAAAAAAAAACTTGAACAGATGCACAAAACACAGGAAATTCAATGAGTACAGAAATAACAAGCAGTTCACATTTTAAAGTTATTAATATGTTATTCCAGTATGAAGCTAAGGAATAGCACCAAACTTGCTTTTATATTAAAGGTCAGATCTGGTTTGCCTTCTTTACATGAAGAATAGCATACCTATGTAGAAGACACAAGTGATGAGGGGAAGAGGGAAAGCAAGAAGAGCCATAATTTCTTTCACTCAGAGAAAGTTTATAGCAATGGTCTCTGCAGATGAGGAAGGATACTGTATACGAGCTTCCTTCTGTAACATAACATGAGGATTCCCCAAGTGTAGACAAAATTAACACACTTAAGTTTTCATTTAACATACTTTGGATAGTATACACATTCACATCAAACCATCATATAAAATGGCTATTTTTAGAGCAGAAATCATTTGTGGTTCTCAGGGTATTCAGCTCAACTCCTACAATTACAGAAAAATGCTTGATTGCAAGAAAAGTCGTGACAGTGAAGTGAAATGGATTTCTCTTCAGTATTGCTGAAAAGATTAAAGGGTAATATGTGAAAAGTGTGTTAGTGCCTATCAGCATCAGGTATAAACTGCTATCCCAGAGGCTGGTCTAATGTTGAACATTTTAATACAGCAAAAGTGTCTCCACTCTCTCCTGTGTACATGCAGAGAGCCATGGCAGCAAGTAACCAGCAGAAAAGAGCCATTCTTGTAGAGAATATACTTGTGTAGAAAAGTATTGCTGTGGTGTAAAAGATGTTATGCTGCTAGATAAATAGGGAGCTCCAGGACTGCAGAGTGACCATAGCTGGATGAATTTAAGCAGATGAATCTGCCTAAAATAGAAATGCTTTACAAAGTTGTACCATCAATAATTCACTATTTCTAATACTGCAAAAGTCAGTGTAGCGGTAGGAGAACTGCAATTTGGCAGCACAGATCTAGCAAACTAAGCCCACTGTTTTCCATATTTGGCTACAGCAGTTTTCCATATATGCTACAGCATATGCATGTAGTTCAAAAAGCTTCATATAAATTGGCGGCTGCTGTAAAAAACATCTCGGCTTTTACTGTTTCCACTATTCAAGACTACTACTATCCTTCAGCCAACTAACAGGGTTCAACAAATACAACCAAATAATCAACCAGAAATTCTTGCTGGCTCCTAAGCAGGTTAGCCATAATCTCTGGAAAGAGGCAAGCAGGGAATTTTTTCAAAATCTGCCTCAAAACTGCCAGGCTGTTTTATATTTCTTTTTCATATAAGAAAAAAGAATTACACTATAATTACCCATTTTGTATGTTCACAAGCTCAGCAAACCTACACACACAATTTCTAAGGCAGAGCTAGGACACCTCAGGCGAATATTTTCAAGTACGGCACGCGGAATACACAGTACGATGCAGGTAGTGCGTATTGCCACATGGAAAACGCGTTGACAAAATGAAGCACGGCAAAAGCCTAATTCTGGGCTGACTGCGTTTGTCTCTAGGAAGTGGAGAAATGCCTAATGCAATGTTTTTAGACTTCACCAATAGGCAGCACATAAAACGCTAGAAATGCCTTTGATCTTGGCAAAATTAGGAGATAGGACTGTATTTGGGTCAACCGCCCCTTCCTTTTGCACCCTTCTAGAAGAAAAAAATAATCTGAAGAAAGAGCAGCACAACAAAGACAGCATTGCTCCTTTGAATAGAGACAATACATGCAAGCATCTCTAAAATAAAGATATTGTGATTAGGTTATACATTCCTTTTTTAAAACCTGCATTAATTTTGATTTATATTTAAATAAAAATGATTAAATTTTATCTTCTAAGATGGAAATGTTGTGATAAAYACTGGCCCGTGGCCAAACTAATCTCTAAAGCCTACAGCTTACAGCCCCTGTTGTCTTGTATGGATATTTGAATGGCAATGGGTTTTATCAGTATTTCTAAAGGCACTCATTTAATTATGTGGTTGTAAGAATTTTCAAAACCCTAAAGAATTAACACTACCAATACATATTCATATTTCTCAAATTAATTCAACCTGAACATTTGAAAATATTAATTTAAAAAACACACTCATTTATTTTTATTTCTGTAAACACTCAGAGCTCTTTCCTGGTCTCATTTATGCACTCATTTTATTTTTGTATAATTAAAAAAAAAGATGTAGTGGGCGCTTTCTTTATATTACATAATGCTGGCAACTGATCTATTTACAATGGGGTAACTTGCTTAACTCACGTGTATGTTTGGAGGACAGCCTGATTCGGGTSTCGCTGGTACAATTCCATCGACTTCCATGCTGCAGCTCCCGATTTACCATGCTGCAAGGGCAAAACCAGGCYAATCAACTTCCATGAGCCATTTACACTTCACGGAGAGTTTTAAAAGGATGTAGTGGCAACAGAGGATGGGCTCCTGCAACCTTCAGTGTGCTCCTGAGAAGCTTTTGCAAATCACAGCACCTGTTCAGGTGCAAAAATTTGCAAAGGAAGACAGCGTAGAGCATGACCATTCTGGTGACTCAGGAGTAGTTGTAGAATTCAAATTTAAAATTAAATCAGCTGAAGGAAGTTCTAGCTTCCATATCAAAATCAAACACAACCCTACTCAGCGCCACGAAGATATTTAGGAGCACAGACTCTCAAACTGTGGTGCACACAGCACTATATTTTGCCCGCGGTGCGTTACTTGCGCAGAACCAGAACCAATGGCCTCCCAAGATTAGGGAAAACTGCTTTAGACTTCATGTGATATGCAGTTCATATATAGGCTTGCTCTATTGTACTAAATCAAATTCAACACTCTGCTCAGAGTTACAAAGCAGCACCTTTTTTGCTTCAAGACGGTTCTAAAAAATTAAAAAGCAYCAACCTAAACCCTTCTTGGGGCGAGGGAGAGGGAAGAATAGTGTTCGTATTTTGTGTTGGAAAAAAATCAGTGTTTCAATGTAAAACAAAGTTTTGCTCTAATTTTGAGGAATGAACATTTGGGAGGTTATTTTATATAAAAATAAAAAAATGAAAATTGTTATTTCCAAACAAAAAAATCTAAATATTTTACTTAAAAACGTTAAAATAAAATGTGACTGAATGATAAATTCATAAGGTCTAGCTGAAAATTTGGGGGACTAATTTTTTTGCCAAAATCWATCTACTATATATAATTAATTTTGCTTTCCCATGACCTATACACAGCTTATATCAATAAGGGGATTATAAAACTTGAAACCATAGCATTGCTCTTTGCTGGCCTCTCTATACAATGCCTCCCCAGTTCTTTGAAGGTGATGTTTTAAAAATACAACTTTTCTACTTGTGCAATTATTACTCTGAGATCACATTCCAGCTATATTAATGGCGTGTCTTTTGACAGCTGTTTGCCCAATTTGACAGGGCATCCAGATATCTTAATTAGGACTCTTTTTCCTCTATACAAACTCATGCACAATTATTAAATCATTATACCAACGTATYTGCTACACATAGGAAGGAAAATTACATCGCTCTTTAGCTGAGACCTAAGTAAAACAATTTATAAGAACACAGGGTTATTTTTAGAAAAAGAATTACCACTTCCATTGGCAAGCAGCAACAACAAAAAGATGAAAACATTTTAAGAATCATAAAAATTGCCCTATCACAAGTTCAAGAGTATGTGAGATAACAGATTTTTAGGCTTCTTACAACCCACATACTTCTATCAGTTTAAYGTAAGTAGTAACAAAACTAAATTCCCTATACTACCTCTAAGGCTGCTTAAAGGACTTGCTTTGCTGCTGAAGCCACGACATAGGGGACTGAAATCTCTAATGAAATGCCTCGCATATTGATTTATGCAGCTTTAGTGGTACCATTAACTGAAAATTGTTCTTTTCATAGGCTTATGGAGAATCTGGTGGCTGTCATTGTTCATGATTCAGTAAGAAGACTGTGTCTAAAATTACTACTGCATTTAGATGCATATTGGAAGGACAGAAATCTGTCCTCATTTTGTGTTAATATTTTATATAACATTGAATATAAACATTCTATACCTAAAAAAGTGTTAGATCCCCTCACTAGCTTACTTGTCATTAATTAATATCTTTATAAGTCTTCCTCTTTAGGGAAAAAAAACACAGTATTTAGTGCTACATCCAAGTGCAAGCAAGATACATATTTAGGGGAAAAAATAAACACACACATATATGTATATGCACACACACATATAAATATATAAATATAAATAAATATATATATATATATATATATAAATAACCAGGCAGTAAGCATTTTAAATTGTATTTCAGACACTAATGCAAGCAGCTAATCCTATTTACATTCATATTAGCCCTGGGTATCTTTTTCCCTAAGATTTACACATTTGTATGCTTGCATGAGTTGAACTGCTTTTTGCATGATATCAGTACTTTTGTAATTTAAATCTGTAAAAGGCAATTTCTTTTAAATATACTTCCTAACAGTGGGTGAAAGAAGCACTAAACTTATTTGAGAGCTGTACACATCAGTAAACATGTGCACTGAACTCCAGGCAATGTGCTGTGAGAGAATTAATCTTATACTGTATTAACTAAACAGAAAGATTCTAGGACTCAAAGTAACAAGCACTGAAAATGTCCATATGTTTTTTTCTACTAGCTAGAAAATGTGTGGCTTTCAGGATTACGATTTTAAAAATTGAAAATATTTTTCAATGAGTTCTTAATTTAGTATTTTCTTACTCATTTTCAAATTTAGAATATAGGTAGCCCCTATATAGCCTTAATTTTACTGATCTCTAATTCTTTGAGTACCTTCCACTACTCTATAGCGATCACTGTGATCTCAGTGAGATTAAGCAATATCAGAACAAGCACACTTTTAAATAAAAGWCTGTAATATGCTTATATTCTCTACAAAGTTCAGAATTAAGGATGAACCTCTAGGTGAAACTGTTAGGAATTAAAAGGAAGCTTTTTGTTAGAGACAAAAAAGCAAGGCATTTGTAAGAGAAAAATCTTCAGATATCCTTGAGTAGGACAGTACTTGAGTTGTAAGACTCCACGAGTTGTGTGCAGTTGTAAGATTTGAGGAACTGTGYGCACAAAGTGATAATGTCTTTTCGACTCTTCCTTCGGTTTCTTTCCTTTGACTTTTGGAATCTCTCTTAGGTCTCTTCCTGCCTTTTCCTTCTTGTTCGCCAGCACCATTTGACAACCGTGCCGTTATAACTGTTACCACGATCACTCACGGATAAAGAGATGTTGGGATCGCATTAGCCTGCTGAACTGACCAGTGGAGGCAGGCTGGGCAGGGCAGCAAGACACCCGCCCCCAGCCCAGTTTAGCAGTCCTGAAACCAGAGAAACTGTCCTTCCAGGATGGGATTCCTCAACCTAAAATCCTTAAGTAAAGGCACAGTGTAAAACAAAACAAAATTAACATACTGTGAGGATTTTCAGGAACCTGAGCACCAGTCTTTAGGGAAAGAGCAAGCTCAACTTACAAGATAAATAGTTTCCAGTTCTTAAAGCTCTTTCTAAAACATCAGCCATTTGCAAGAGGAGAGGAGATGGCGAGGATTTATTGCTCCCTCCAGCTCCAGTCTTGTTGGCAGAACCTTCAGCTCATAATAAACCAGTATATTTTCTCTGACATGCTCTGATAATCTCTGTGTTGCCATGCATACATGTGTACATGTGCTTCTATTTCTATATGCCTACAAACAAAAACTGAGATCATTTTACCTAAAAGAGCATAGCTGACAAACCTTTGATATACGACCATGTGAATAGTTTAAAAGTAGAGGTGAATTTCATACTTGTCTCCTCATAACCTTCAAAATAACTGACACATAACACTACGTAGTTGCAAAGACTGCTAGCAGCTGTAAGTCTTGAGCAGAACAGCAGTTAGCAGCAGCAGCACCGCATTATTTTGTGCTCTTTTCCTCACTCCTAAAGGAGTCAAAATCCTGATTCTGAAGAGAAAATTGTATACTAAGAAGGGCTCTTGCAGGTTGCTTTTGTGGAACTCTCCATCATACACAGCACATCCAGACCTGTTTTAACACAGCCTCTTCTCCACCCTCCAGGAAATAGCTCCATTGAGCAATTCTTTTGTTTTAGTTACGACATTTTAGACTTGAAAATTGGATGCAAATACTGGTTTAGCGATTCCCCAATCAAGGAATGGGATCAACCAGAACTGACCTTAGTTCTTTGAAATTAATGGATTTTATATGATCTTGTGTAGTAGATTTTACTTTTTTTATTTTTTTTAGGAGAGGGAGGAAGGGCAGGAGGGAGGGAGGTGAAGGAAAAGGGTGAACCAGCAAACAATAGATAAGGTAGAAAGACTGTGTAGCTCTTTTTTCCTTCTTTTTTAAGTGTCTGTTTTTGTTCTAGCCTGTTTCAAATAGTAATATGGATATGAAGTCATTGGCAAACTAACACCCTCAACTTTAGTTAAAAGAACTATAAATCTGAAATGAATGTATAAATAATATGCAACTGTCTAGACAGTATAGGTCACTTGCAAAGAGACTGGGTCAGGAAAAGATTGTCCATCAGTCAGACAACCATAACTGATTCTGATGCTAAATAATGGTTTAGATATTCAGTATTCTATATATGCGAAAGGCTTCACTGAGCATTGGATCTTCCCAACCAAAGTAGCCTTCTACTTATACACATCTTTATGCAGCCTTAAGAAAATGCACATGCTACTTTAACATTAAAATTAATGCCAAAAGAAAAAAACTATTTAGCGAGGGACTGGAACCAGCCTATGTAATTGGCCGTTGGTAAAGCAAAAATAACTATCATACTCTACCCTAGATAAACAACCTAATCTTATGATACTGATAGAATCTTAAAAAGGGCAAGTATTAAAACTTTAGGCTGACATAAAGAAACTTATTTCCACTAAGGAATCCGTTCACAGATACRCTCAGGGAATTGCATGCTGCGATAGTCCTACTTTGCAATCTTGTATTTCAGAACATGCTAACTCTCAGGTATCACAAATATAACCACAGCAACTACACATGCTTTTGGAATTATTCTGTGCATTATAATACATTTTTTTAGCCATTATTTTTAGCAAAAGAAGTAGACAGCCTTCAAGGAAATGATGCTGCCATCCTAATGCTTTCAGGATATACCCTAAGTTTTGACAGAACTGCAGGATAAAAGCCCAGGATGTATACAAAATATTGCATTTATTAGCAACTTATAAGGCCCATTTTTAATATATTTTCTAAAAAAAAAAAAAAAAAGAGAGAGAGAGAGAGAGAAGCTATATGGGTAGTAAATCTGGCATACACACCAGACACCACAGCTGAAAAGCAGGTGTTATAGCTGCAAGACACAACCAATGACTGGGTACGAATCCCAGTCCCAACCCAACTGCATATCAAAATAAAAGACTCAGATCCTGTAGCTCAGAGGACGGAAGGAGATAGCTAAAGCCTTCCAGAGGTGGTTTGATTTCAAGGGCCTCCACATGGAGGCATCATTGCCTGTCTGTGCAATATGCTACATGTCTACATACTGAGGTATTTGGATATTGCAGTAACAGAACTCCATCAGGCAGAAGTGCAGTATCAGTAATGTAATGGCTAGTTGTAATAGCTATATTACAAGGTCCCTTCTAAATCCTTCTGGTGCTTATTCTGGGTGGAGGCACACAAGTTATCCTGGTTTTTATTTCTGAAACTTGTTGCAGTACGGTATCTCTATTTTTCCAGTGCAAATAGGTTGAATATCTATAATAATCAAATATCTTGCTGTATTAATATCTGCAAATGCTATCAATCACTTCTGCACAGAAGCTGGAAATTTGTGGGTTTACCTCAGGTTATGCAGACCTATTCTAAAATACAAGATTCATGCCATACCATACGCAAACCGAAAGAAGAAACCTGGGAAACAAGCCTAACGGTACAAGTAGGAAGCATTACATTCATCAGTGATGTAATGACTCAAGTCGCACACGAGTTTTCAATAACTGCTACCAAGCCTGGGCAGCTTGGCCCTTCCACAAATCAGGTCTGCAAAACGAGGTCATGAAGCATCTCACAGACCATGTGTTCTGCAACCCACAGCAACTGCGAGTCCCCATCTGCAAACCTGAAGCAAACCTCCTGTGTGGGGGGATTCTTATACCGGCGTAAAGTGTGAAGACTGGGAAATGCCCAAATTTCTTTCTAGAGCTTAATTGCATGTTTGCCCGTTGATATTAACGGAGTACTGTTAGTCTTTTCTCTTCCTAACCGGACATTTGCATTTTTACTCTAAAACCAAAAAAGCTTAGGAACAAATCTTATTTATAAGATTTTAAAATGAAAGACTTGCTTTTAATGTTCTCATCACTTTGTTACACTTCATTAAAATTATCATTTAAGCTCTATGGGCTAATCAGAAGGATTTCCTTTCAGTTCAATAGAAATAAAATCAGGATATAAACAGTTAAAATGTTACATTTTGGGAAGGTTTTTAGCAGGTTTTGGAAGGGAGATGTTTTGTGAGAGATCCTGTTCACTGATAATCATTCTTTGTTTCTCCATTAGCAGCCTACAAGCAGAGATTTAGGGCTTGGATACAAATAGATTATTCTGAAATAGCTGTTTTTGAATAACTGTGTAGACACTTTTATTCTGGAATAAGAACATAGTTACTCAGAAATATCTATCCTACTTCAAATTCAGACCCCGCATTAATCCAAATCAACTTTCAAGTGCAGCTATCCCTTAGGCTATTAGAAGCCCAATTGTGCCTGGCATTAAAAACTTGTGCAGAAGTCCTCTTCAGCCATTTTGCCTCTAATCATTTATTTGGAGTTGCACTGTGGGGAAAGCAAATGAAGGCTTACCTTGTCGATGATTTTGAATCTTTGTTTTTGTTGTATTTTTTTTCTTTTTTATAATGATCTCAGTCAGTTGTTCTAAGCGGCTCTGTCACTACCAACAGGTATTCCTACTTCATTTGTTTTCATAAATCAGGGTTCAAACATACAACTGCTAGATTAGAATTAAGTGTACTTATTTTAAGTCTTTTTTTTAAAAAAAAAAGAAGAAGAAGCAGCTGTATAAACTTGGAGAATAATTTGGGGGAGGTGAAGTCTTGATTGCCACAGTACAAAGAGAAATACTTTTCATTTTGGATATGCTACTATCACTTCACCATTTCTAAAGTATTGTCCAGTCAGGTACATAACGAGTTTTTTTTTTGTTGTTGTTTTGGTTTTTGGTTTTTGTTTTTTTTTAAGTCTCAAATAGAAAAATGTAGCTAGACTTCACTGAAAAAAGATCATCTATCTCTAAATGCATTATTTTCCTCACAGATACCATAGCTACTTTATAAACACAGAGCTTAGTAACTCTAAAGGCTTGTCTACACTTGAAAATTAATTTAGATCAAGACAGAAATGTGAATTTATAGTACAATATGTTTTTCTAAAGTTATTCTCTATGCAATAAGCCCTCAGGTACTTTTCATAAATGGATATTCCTTAATGAAATGCACCTTGGCTTACATATATACTATGTGAAGCAAGGGAACATCTATTTAAAAAAAAAAAAAAAACACATTTGCTCTAAACTCAGACAACCACTGGAACCCAAGTTTTACTTGAGAGAGAGAGAGAGAGAGAGAGAGAGAGAGAATGCACACATGCATGCCCATGTTACTCAGTTGAAAAACACTGAAGTTTCAAGTAAATTCCCTCCCTCAACTCCCCTCACACATTGCTGCATCAGTGTAAAGCTAGCTCATTACTGATAGCAACCTTAAAACATGCTCATTTCTTAAAGAGAAACAATATAAAACAAGACAAAAATGTAACAGCCTCTAACCAGCTGGGAAAGCAAAATACTGCAATCTGCTGGGGGCAGAGGGTAGACACTTTAGGGCTGTAGGGCACAGATTTTGTCAAAATTAAAGGACTAGCTGCAGAAAGGCAAGCTGGAAAAAATGACATTATTAAACTGTCCCCATCATATGGGAGAAGAACACAATCATAAACAAGGGCATGTTTTTCCACTCTGTCTCCAAGAGTTTTTTTTTTTCCTTTAATGTAAATTGTACAAATTAAAGAAATGCATTGAAATGTTCAAAATCCTAATAACTAAGGAATGAGCTGCCAAGGCACATTTATGTGACTATTCCCTTATCTTACAGTCTGAGCTGTGGTTTAGTACTTTCAAAAGCACCCAGCACTGTGCTTTCTAATTGCACTCCTGTTCAATGGGAACTAATGCCAAACATCTTTAGGAGACCCTTGCCCAGTTAAGAGCAGTGATAATCAGCTTATACACTGAAAAAATAGTCTTAGTCTTGACCTCTTATATACACTTTCCAACTTCATCACAATGGGGAACATTAAAAAAAAAATGCTTAAAGATAATTTCTTACATAGGTGAAATATCAAAGACTAATGCAAAATTATTATCCCAGAAACTTCAGTGTGGTATCTGCTTCATCTAGACAGCTGGTACAGGTCCCAGGTGCCTGCTGGCGTGTACACTTTAGCATTGAGTAACACTGGAGCTGAACTTGATCAGAATCGAGGCATTCTTCCGTCTGAGCCCCACTTGGACAGGTATTTGGAAAGAGTGTCTAATGATCCCACACACTCACAGGCAGAGGCTTGAGGTCCTACGTCACTAACACGTAACGTGCCCAGCTCTTTGCTACGGCAAGGTGACTGCCCTAACTGCTCAGTCAAAGAGCAAAGTAAAAAAAGGCATGGCTCAAGAACCCGAGTTCTTTATGGAAGGGGAGAAAGATGGACGGGTGCTCCCCTTCTACAGAACCACAGGCACACCATTATCACATTACCCCAGAAAACTGAAGAGCTCTTCTGAAAGTATTTCCTTGGGGGAGGAGAGAGGAGGATATTTAGCAAGTCTTTCATAGCTTAYTAAGTATTCATAGCACAGAATGTTAATTGATAAGGAAATGGGGGTATCACTGCTCCTTCACTCAAACCCCATGTTGTACAGGAGCGAGTCCTGCTCAGTTCTATGAAAGCTGAAAGCAGAAAGCTCAGACATGCCTAATTTCAGGGCTCTGGACTGAGATCAGTCCCGGAATTCCTTGCAAAACACAGCAAGACACTGGGTCTTCCCTTCTGGATTCGTACTGGCTAGGAATAGGCCCCCTGCCACCTATCTTACAGGTCTGTGAAGTGCCTCCTCAGGCGTTGCACGCAGGGTGGCCTTAGGCTGCTGTGATCGGCGTGACCGCACGAGGCCTTGTGCTGAAAGGAATCTGACGGAGACGGCCATCTTCTGAYGAAACTGTTCCCAGCTACCTCCTGACCACGCGACCCAGAGCTTGCGCGCTCCGCTTTCCACCGGGCTCAGTGTGTTAGAAGCATCCCGGATGCTTACACAGGAAGCAAAGTCCTCGTGGCACTCACTCGCATAATTTCACATCTGCCTTACACACAAGGAATCCCTAGYTAACGCAGAGTAACAGAACTCCAGTAGGTTTCTACCACAAAATAATACCAAGCGTTGTAATATTATGAGCAACTCCAAAACTAC
>NW_028186150.1:7907201-7959035 GCF_003343005.1 Rhea americana
AGTCTCAGTTAGAGGACAGGAACGGGTAACTGAGGGTGGAGGACCACGATACACTCTACTCTCCTTCAGACTGGCTTAAACTGTTGTGAAACCACACGCCCGATCGCTTCATTACAGCTTCCAGAGCCCAGGGGAGTTTCTGCTTCGTCTGCAGTTTCGTGCTTCTCTCTGGTGATCGCCTCTCAAAGGAGGAACGCCTGCTCGCACACAGGACTGCGGTGGCCAACGCTCCTGCGGCCGGCTCCATTCACTCTGCTGCTCTGTCCCATAAGAGTGGGCAGAAAGTGAATCCCCGGCAATAATAATACCCGTTCATCTTCCTGAAAACGCGTCTACTCCTTTGCACGTGCCAAAATACCTGTATGCACATTTGCATCTGTTTTATCACTGCTCAAACAAGGAAGGTTARCCCAAGAGAAACAAGAGATTCAGTTTGTGGCACGGGTATTCTGCACTGTCTACTTGCTTCCTAAATTGGATTTAAGCAATCTGACTAGTTTACTATTTACTGCTTTGCCATTAAAATCTGTCAAACGAGAAGTTCTTTTTGAAGGAAAGTTTTACWGCATTTTGAAGTAAATTTTACAATGGCACTTCAGCTACATGTAAACATGCAGTGAACTTTCATGTTAATTCAGTTGTCTCTGCTGACTGTGGTATTTTTTCAGATCTGTTTAGATCTGATGCATCTAGTGACTATTTTACCTTTATGATACAGAATTGGAATTTTCTTAAAGTTACTTGCATTTGTCAAGAACCAGAAAAGGACCATTAAAAAAGCCAGTCTTCAAGGCCTTCTTAATCTTACATTTTTCTTTTTAAATTGTGGGGGAATAGAAACCTCATCGTCGATATTTCTTTCCATATATTTTATTCCTTTTTAATCTCAACATTGGGGTGAATGCTGTAATCTTAATTACCTACTTAATGAATAAGATTCTGTTGATAAACTACTAGCTGGTAATTTTTCCCTTATCAGAGAATTCCAGAAAAATGTCTTCTATAAAGATAGATGTGTCATTTTAGGTTTTTTTAGTAGAAGTATAACATTTTGGTGAAAATTCAGTAAAATGAGTAATACAAAAAGAGCTGCCAACATTACTGCAGGTGAAACAAAGGAAGTGTCATCTGCTGTCATCAAAAAAAGATTTATAAGTGACAAGTAGCCATACAACCAGAGGCATGAGAGCATTTCTCTAGCAAAACTCTTTTTAGCATAATGATATAGAGTATCATGTTGGGCAGTCATTTAAATCATGATATTGAAAGATTCTGTGAAACTATTTTATGCAGTATGCCATTGAAAGTCAATGCACGGTTTGTAAAACTACACACAAGTAAATCCTTTGCAGAACTGTGGCCATATTTAACCTTTTGTGGAAAAAAAAAATCTTAAGTTTATTTTCTAAGATGCTATTAAGTCCTGCTGAATTTTAACAGGAATGAGGATTTTGTTTCATTTTTGCCACTGCGTATTTACATGGTTGAAAGAAAAACAAATTATTAATYCAATCTAATCTTTTGGGGATCAAAATCCTAATCAACACAAAAGAAATGCGAGAAATAGATAAGAAAAAGCAAGTGCCTTGTATATACATCCTTGCATACTGTCAAATCAATTTTAWGAGTCTAACTATAATGAGAGCTTTAGAGATTAAAAAGAAARAAATATATATTTTGTGCATRTAGAACACTTTGAAGAACAAGTTGCCTTCAAATTTCTGGCACTGATGACAATTCAATGATAACATTAGGAAATCATGATCATAGAGATGCCAGAAAAATTAGTCAGAATGTATTACACTGCCAGATCAATCTATTTCCCCAAAACCAAGAACGTGATCTGGACAGTGAAGAAACAGAAAAACACAAACCACATTTTTAGGACAAGAAACCAGCAAATAGAGGGTGTTTCTTGAAAAATGTTACGAGCTTTTGATTTTTGGGAGAAAAAACAGAAAGAAAAAAGAAAATCCAACACACGAATAAAAGCCAAAGCTTAAAAGAAGAAATCTGCATTTCACCTCAGCTGGTCATCTTGTAGGGAAGGAACTCCCCCAGGGACAAATCTGATTTTCTTTCGCACACACTGGGCACTTCATCTCAGCCAGACTTAAATTTTTCAGCATTTGTCTAATCACAGTGATTTCATGGGTCAGATCTGCAGAATCCTCAAATTTAAAGTAAATGAGAAAGTAAAAGCTCCTTCACACATACACTTCTGCTGGAAGGGTCTGTTCTCTGAAGAGAGAGGAGAATATAGGCTGGGTAAGACGGCTGCAGACCAGAGAAGACAGTAAGGAGAGATCTGCTGACGGGGCCAAGACGAAGAGGAGATTCTGTCTGCATGAGAAAATGGAGAGTAGGAAAAAAGAAAAAGGATGAAAGATTGGACAAGGAAACTGCTACTAAAATATAGGTAGGGGAGCAGAGGGAACACACCTGTAACCCAGAATTAGCTATATTAGGATAAAGGGACAACAAGATGGGAGGAAACAACTCAGAAGCCAGGCAAGACTGGAGGATATAAAGCAAGAATGAATCAAGCAAAAATGATTCAGACTTCTGTGGGATTTAGCTCAACCTCAAARCAAAAGTGACAGTAAAGACTGCATTAAATATTGCAGCCAAGCCTCATATTCAAAGTGAGCAGTCTCACCCAGAACACGTGGGGTCCCTACTATCCAATACTGGGTACAGTACTGAGCAAGAATAGTATTACTTAATTCTTCAAAGCAATGCACTCAAAGAGCTCTAAGAAATTGCAACAAAAATACAAAAGCAGCAAAATCAGACTCCATTGTAATAATAGACAAGACACCTCATCCAAACTCTTCATATTGTGCCTCTCTTGTTTCTGAGTGATCTAAGCAGATGCCTTAAGCTGGAGCAGGCAATGCGAGCTGGTCTTTCAAAATGTGTTGTGCAATACTCTGAGTTCTCAGGGCGGGGGGAAAAAGAAAAAAAAAAAAAAAAAAAAAAATCACATCTCAGGCTTATGTCAATATTTGACTTGAATCTCCTGAGGCCCTAGTTTCCCATCTCTAAAACAAGGCAATTAAATCTCTTGTATCTTATAAAGCTATCAGTGACTTACTACATTTTTCAGGCACTTTTGCTGTAACTCCATAACACAGTTATATGGTAACTATTCTGTGTAGCAAGATGCATATTCTTCTTCAAAAATGATCGCAAGGTAAAAGAAGCGAGYGCAAATCCAGTACTACTGCAGTGTCTTCCTCATTTTGAGCTCACCGTGAAGGTGTGTTCTATATTTCAGCAGTCCTTATCTTCCCCACATGGTCTGTCTTCAGAGTAAAGTCACGGTGCAGAAAGTTTCCTGATGCCACTCCAGGAAACTAATTCTGAAAGATATGGCTTGCACTGGTTTGGTTATCAGCCAAACACAAACTCTGTGCAGTCACCTCTACAGTGACTCTGCTTAGGTCACAGAAATACCACTCTGAAGCACAACTTCTGAGGACGTTATAGTTGCTATTTTCCGGGGAAACAAGTCCTAACAGGAGGCAGTCTCTGTTTTCTCTTTACCACTGAATTGTCTGTTGAAAACAAAAGAAAGTTCATCTAACCATCAGATTCTAGCTAACTTCTGTCTAAAGCTACAGTTAATTTTTTAAAAAATTTTTATTGAACTAGAGACAAAAGTGAAAAATACAGAAGTAGCTTAACATATGCATGTAAGCTGGAAGAGTCCAAGTAGGTCTCCAGAGAAAGAACCGCACACAGGAGAAAAGAGGTTTTATCCAACCTGACCATCCTTTTCTAGTTTCATCTCCGACAGTGGTGGTGACAATTCAGTGGAGAATGCTCAAGGTGAAAAGGAATCCAGGAAGACCCTGTGCCRACTAGTGCTCCAACTTCTGCAAAGGAAGGTTTTCAGGGGAGAGAGACAAGGCCAACTTCATCCCTACTTTTGACTTTCACCAGACAAAGCAGCTAAACCAGGTGTGGCCCCAAATCTCTGTTCTTGCCTGCAAAGAAGCTAGGATTTTAAAGCAGGCATTTCAACAAAGCAATAGTAAACATGGGCGGCTGCATTTGTCCCTGCCGCTGCCCCCCTTGTCACAYGGTCGTCTTGAAAAAGTTATGGAGCAGCTTTGTGACAATGGGGTCTGAAGAGAAGTGTGTGAGCTAAAGCAAACCGAAAGGGGTGCTGTTCTTGTCAGAGACTGATCAAATTCCCCGTCAGTCAGGGCACRACAAACTATCTTCCAGCCTGTCAGTTATGATTTGCCTGTGTCCTTCCTGCCACTTACCCTCAAAAAAACAAACATCACTGCAGAGAAAGGGATTTGAGTTGCAGCACCAATTTGGACTTAGCTTATTCCCAAGTCACCTGTCCTCGATTCACTGGACTAGATCRCAGTGTGGTAGAAGGGAACACACACAAGCCTCTACCCAGAAGATAGTTACATCCACTCTGTCTGCTGGGATGAACAAGATCATACATGGTAAGTTTATAACAAGAAATTCAATCTCTTTCTCTGCTGATGGAGTTAACTGGACACTTTCTCTAAACTCACTTTTTCTAAATTCATTTGTTTTGCAAATTACTTTTCTCYGAGTTGTTTATACATGGCTAACTACATGCTAACTACATGCTTTTACTTCAAAATATGCAAGTGTGCAATAGCCGTGTAGGTTACGTGGCACCGGGGTTGTGCGAGTGTTCCTCCCGACTGAAAGGGACACAGGGAAAAGGCATTAGAGCTACTAAAAACTCTCAGCCAAGAGGGAATATATCTCGTGTTCTTTGGCAGCCTTTATCTAGGACTGTTAAATCTTCTGCTCTTACGACACAAGTAAACATGCTTGATTGATTTATCATTCCTTGGACAATTAAGCTGAATTTCTATTTAATTCTTTTCTTTTTACCTTTAAGCGATCACAGTTAGCATGTGCAGGTATAGTTCTAATTGTGAGGAATGACATTTTCCTGGTTTATTTAATTGCTTCTGTGCCAGGAGTGAGGTGAGAAGCCCTGCAGACTCTGATCCTTCCGTGTCAAGCATCCCATTTAGAGTATAGCTAGCGCTAGCACAAATACTCAAGTACAGAGGAGCACATTCAGTCCCAGCTTGCAGTCTCACAAGCAGACTTTTCAGGTGTTTTTAAGTACAGCTGAAGCAGATGCATTTTTAAACTTAAGAGAAAATTCAAGGGAAATCTGCTTGTAATTTTGTAGTATTCATCTAAGCTTTCTACTGCTTTTGTTTTGTTCTCATTTTGACCTATGACAGCCACAGGTCTGACTGATGCAACAGGAATACCGATCTAGAAGTCACGGCCAATACGGTAAATTGTCAAGAGAATAATAACCCAGACCATAGGCTGCCAAGCTGCATCCGTACGTTAGCTGAAGCAGGAGGTGCCGATTCCTCTAACAGAGAAATGTTCACAGAACAGCCAAATGTTCACAGAATCGCAAGACACAGGTGCCATTTCACCAGCAAACAAAAAACGCTCCATCGTTTGAAATGCCTTCCACATCGTCCCCCTAGAAGCAACAAGGTTTGTAACTCTTGCTTAAAAACACTCAGTTTAGATTATGGAATCAGTATTTTAAGAAGCCTTCCAACAGAAGCTCTGGATAGTAAGCTACCCTCAGAACACACAACTCCAACGCTTATGACAGACAAAAGTATGTTATTAGCCTATTGAGACATACACAGAACATAATTAACACACTTCACTCAAACACCACACATCGTTAAAATAGTTTCTTATGAATCAGAGCAAAGCCATCACCCTGAGTTTTTTTCTAGTCATTTTACATGCGAACAGCTACATGCAAACACCAACTGCACAGACACAGTCTAAGAGTCAGTCTCGTTGGAATATCAGCATGCACATACTGCCTCGGCAATAACGAGTTGCAAAGAGCACGACCCACTTTGACCCCTCCAGAAACKAGCTTTCTCAGCCCATTTCACGTGACCAAATTATTTCTTTCATATGATTAAGGGAGAATTCTGATATGTTTTATTCTGTTAAAAATAAGTACTTCTCTATCCAGAATATATGYATAAACTCAATGGCAATGTTAGAAGAGAATTCTGTTTAATGACAGTCCTGTAATTCACAGCCCCGCTTCATGCATCACTGTAAACAGTCAGGTAGGAGTAAGTCTTCATGCAATATATATCCACGTAATAAACCCTTATGTTACATCCTGGAATGCTGAACTGTTTCTCACAGCTGAATCCTGGCTCTGCTCAGGAAGCCAAGACTTTGCCTATTCTCCATAAAATAAATGGGCATGAATTGAAAGAGACACCTGTCTCCTTCCACCTGCCCATTTCACTGGGATGGTTCACACTGTCTGCAGCCCATCCCAAGGGTTCAAATTATCGCCAACGATGTCAATAGGACACTAAAAGTTTATTCAGTGACCAACCCGTTTGGTTGCTCTGTTATTTTCAAAACTCTTTTATAAAGGACTCTTTCTTTCATGTTCTTATTTAGCAATGGAACTACCAAATAGAAGTAAACTGCTATTTGTTGCAACCTCACACAGTTCTGTCAAGCTAATCTCTAAAAGGTATTTGAAGAAATGTTCTTTTTGCAGATATTGAATATGTCGTACTATCTGTGGTACTATCTATGAGCAAAGATAATAAGGTTTTTGAGTAGGTCAGCTATTTTAACCTTTCCTGCTACATTAAAAAAAAAAAAAAAGAAAGAAAAAAAAGCAAGCAAATGGTAAAGGAGAGTGCAAGGAGTAAGTTCAAAAGTGAAGTGTTCCCAAAATCCAGTAGGTATCTGTAACAGCAGGTTTCACTTAAAGTGGATATCACTTTACTGGTTTTAACAAACTTCAAAGTAAGTGTCCTAATGCTACTCATTTTGTGTGTCTGTTTTACATCAGTCACAATTCTGTATCACGGTTTCACTTCTGCCTGATACTTATCATAAATTTTTGTAACTGGAAAGCACACTTAGTGTATGGATTAAATTAAGAATAGCTTTACAAAGCAGCATGATAGCAGACATTTCCATTATTAACTCACTTTTTTACATATCTGCTGATATGTTGTTAGAGTATGTTAAAATATGGTATGGTAATCCATACCACATACATCAGCAAGATAAATATATTCCACTGAAATAGAATCAGAAGTCAGTTTCATGGGGCTCAGTTTCAAGTAACTGAAATGTAGGGGAATATGTCAAATAACTATTAATTTTTAATTCATTATAGCATTTTAATTCAATGGAAATGGCTAATTTTAATAAAACCAAGTCAGTGCTGATAGTGAAATCTTATACACAAGAAAAGTTAGTCTTCTAGGAACGCAACTAGGAGCAATACATTGAATACTGAAAAGGCATTCCCCAGAATATTCTCCTGCAAATAGAGTGGCCTAGATGATTTCATAGCCTCTTGGCCTTTCTAGATTTGGGGAGGAAGACAACACGTAAGGTCAGCATCTGCAAAGCAGTTCGACTCTCGCCTGCCAGAGAGCTTCCCCAGGCACTGCACACCGAAGCCTCTTTTGTTCCTTTACAAAAAGCCAGTCCAAAAAGAAACATCATGGGTCTATTTTGTATATGCAGAGGTAAAGCTACAGGAGGAGGATCTGGAAGTAGGAGGCTGCCCCTGTTCTCAGTCRTAACTCATCGTTATACCAGCAAGGCCCCTCGATGCTCTTCCAGAACTAACACAGTCGGTTCCCCTCCCCACCAGTTTTACTCATCACCTCCCCACAAAAGGGCAGCAACGGYGCCAAGCGTGGGGGCACAGAGCGCAGGTTTCAGCACTAGTGGCATTCACTCAGAGAACAGTAAAATAGGTACGCCAGAAAAGCGAGCCAAAATGCCGTGTTTGTACTGGGATGGAGAATAACCAGTGCAAAACGCAAACAGGATTTAAACAGACACAAATAGTCATCGTTAGGGAAGAGATGGTTAGCACATCTGGCCCACGAGGCAGCTGGAGCTCGGGTATAATCTTGAAGAAGAGAGAACAACAGAGTGAACAATGGGAAAAGGCACCCCATATGCTTCGCTTAGGGGACACAAAGCATTCCTTTTTTTGGTGTGTCACATTCCTGCAGGTGCCAACATCCCTCAGTGCACGTGTATCCAGTTGTAAGGGAGATCAGTGAAAGTACATTTTACTCCATTTCCTATGCTTCTTATTCAGTTTGGACAGGACATTCCTTTCTGTCATTCAAAAGTTTCCCCTTTCACACTGAAACTGAGTGCAGAGGTTTTCAAAGCCTAAGGAGTGTATCGCACGAAACAGTAGCTCTCAGAAAAATTTTAACTTGACACTCTTTTTCCAACTACCTCCCAAAATATAGACTCATTAACAAATGCTGTAATGAAGTCCAATCTAAAGCCTGCAATTTTGCTAGCAATTCTGTTCTCATCRATTCTGCCTGGGTCAGCTACCCTGCTTCCTGCTCCTCCAGGATATGCACACAGCATACATGCAGTTGCCAGTCACTACAGTTGAGGAGTCAYTTGCAGAAAGGAAGGCAAAAATCTTATTGGTGATCCCAGGAGCAAATGGTCATATTAGATGCATTTCAAAGGCAAAATTAAATTGTTCCTTAAGGCTGTAATAAAAAAAACAACCATTGGAGCTTATTTTAGGAGCATTTCATTGATCCAATAGTATGAAAAAGAAGAGCTGAACTCCATTAGAAGGAAAAATTTAGCAGGCATACACATACCTGAGCTGCAGGACTGAAACTTGTTCTATTCCCTTCTCCGTTTTCTCCCCGTTACACAGATCTTGCCCCTTGACACAAAGGTCTCAGAAAGGCTAGCCATTCCCTACACCACAGGGGAGAGATGGACTTTATCCCCATGGAAAACACTCGCACAAGGACTGCTTAAGCACTCTGACTCTCCTCAGAAAGGATACCTGATTGCCATGTTTAAAGGACATCTGAAGTAGCTCTGATCCACCGAGCCTCAGTGGAAAYGGCAAAGAACTACTTAGTTCCACACTCAGGAGTCCTTAAAACACCCCTGAGCTTGACCTCAGCTCTGCAGAGCAGATTCCTGTCATTTTTGTACCAATGACTCTGTTCCAGTACAGAATTTTATCTTCTGTCCAAACAGATATGCTGTGCTGTGGTGTCACACATACCTACTTGGCTTTATAATAGCAAATATCCAACTGTCAAACAGACTTGAGAACTTTTGCAGAGGGGTCTGATGGATAACACATCAGATCACGGTTGCGATGTTTAATGCTTGTTCTGCCACTGGCAGAACTTCTCAGGCCAATTGCCTTCCTTCCTGTGCCTCCGCTTCCTTATACATAAATAGGGAGAAACAAGCCCTCTAAGGAGGAAGGGTCCAAGTGCTGCAAAGCCTCTTCTGTAATACAGGTGACACATATCATATTACCTTTGACTTCAAAAAGCTAACAAACTCTGGTAGATATCTATCATTGCCGGTTCCACACCCCCCCCATGCCCTTTAAATGAAGTTTCCACTCTAGCACCAGCTGATAAGAAAACAGGAAGAATAATTACAGCATGAACACACAGAATATGCAATAACAGGAACTGTGTCCTCCCCATATCCTCCCCCCATATATGCAAATATGATATTTACAACTGTCAGACATCAGCACTTAAACACATCCAGAAGTCATAGTTGTTCCAAATCCAGTAAGAATTACAATATATTGCAATTTTGAGATTATAGAACTGTTGTTTAGTCATTTTCAACTACAAATAGCTACTTTAATTAGCCTACAGATAAGTTACTACTGTGGTGGATAACTCATTTGAAAAAAGTTTTTTAATTACTCCCCTCTTGAGAAACTTACAAAATTTAATGCACACTAAATGAGACATCTCAGGTACTAACTTGTCTGACAGTTACAAAGACCTAGGGAACATGAAAAGAAGATACTGAAGTATGTATAACCACAGAGTTCCAGAATAATAAGGGCCAAAAGGATAACATATCAATGACCATTCAGTCTTTAAATACTGCTGGAGACCACATGAAAAACAAAATTATTTTCTACTGCCTATATCAGTATAGGTAGGTAAGACATTTATTCCAAATAAAAGCATGATTTCCAGTCCCTTTTAACATCTAACACTAATGCCAGACTTATTTATTTTTCAGGCTGCTTTAGGAAGAAAGAAATTGTCAACATTAGCATTTGAATCCATTCTAAGAGAAATTTGAGATGCATATCCCCTTAAAAAAAAAAAAGGCAAGATTTCTCAGCTACACCATGGTTAGAATAGAAGAAAATGTATAGGCATCCTATGCTACCTAAAACACAGTTTAAGCAAATGACCCAACAAAAGGCTAGAACCCTGTTCTACATGTACAACGTAACATAATTTCCTGGCTCAGACATTATTTCTGCTGCCTATATGTTCTGTACTAACTACCCACACACAGATACTAACTCTTTAGAGATACCTAGTTGCATGTGTAATTCATTGCATATATGCTGTATCAGTAACACTTAACATGAACTAAGTACATAAATACTTATCAGTAGAAATCTATAGAAATACTGCTTTGTGCCTGAAATGAAGACAACAGACACATTGCAAGCCAACATGTTGCTCTGAAAGACAAAGAAAGTTACAGTAAATATCCATTTCTATTAGCTATAGATGCTTTCATTTACATCTGCATAACAATTTGGATAACTTGTGTGAAAATTTCATATTTTCTTCTAATGATTGGAAATCTTCATTACCCATCGTTATTGGGCAACAGGCCTTGAACATAAACTACTGATGAACTAGACAGCAAGATGCTGCCTATCAGTGTGCATGAAGAGGAACAAATAGCGCTGGATATAGAATTTTGCAATCTCTGACTACATCATGCACCCACCCACACATTAAGCTCCTCAGTTAGCCACAAAGTCACCATAGGATAGACAGCCCTTGGCTTTCCACGTAAAGTCTCTGGAGAACAAGAACAGCTACCTTCCACAAGCAATGGAAAGCAAAGCAGCTATCGGACAGTATATGTTCTTGGCAATGATTTGATACCATTTGCTTTGGGATTTCATCTTCTTATAATTTACAAACATTCTTATTGTTACTAACCACAGATCTGACAGCAACCAGGAGCCCTGGAGAGCTTCAGGTGATCTGCAGGAACACGAGGCAATACAAGCTGCTGGGTCCTTAGGGGTAATCTTTCAATTTATTTTTCTTATTTTGATTAATGCACTAATGAAAAGACTTGCACCGACCACTATGATAAGCATTCTCACTGTATTTGGATACTAGCAAAACCCTGAATTCCACAYGTTAAGAACGTCATCTGCTCTTTCAGTTGTTTTCCTTAAACAGCCATCACCAACTCAACCCCTTTCAAACAGACTAACTGCTAGTTTTCATTCATGACTCAGTTGCCATCAGATCCTGAAGAAAGCAATCAACTTTCACTGACTTGGTCAAACAACGTGATTGCCCAGAACACAATAACTTTATCATTGGAGATATTGTTGCTAATGCTCTCAGGGGCCAATAAACTTAAATGATTCTTCAGATAAGAATCTGCAGACTTCTACATGATAGTAACCTCTGAGAAGCATCTTGGGAATGTGAGTCAATCACAAAACACCCCAAAGATCCATAAGATTATTGAGAACAGAAGGAGAAATTAGCTGAACTGAGGAATATTGGAGTGAATGGAGTAAATTTTTTCATTATATTTTAAGGTTATGGCAGGGAAACAGAGAGCCTATAGAACTCATTTGGACATAGGGTCTTCATCTGTCAGAGACAAGATCTCCATTTAATAGTATCTTCTAAGATTAGGTATTTTCAATATTACTTCAAAGAAATTCTTGACAAATGTTTTGTCAACATCCGAGTGCAATATTTGAAGTGAACCTTCTGTAGAAAAGATACATAAACAAACAAACCAAGTAACTTCATGAGGAGAAAATCATCTTAACATGTAAAATAATTAAATGAGTCAAGGAATTTTAGATTTGTTCAAAGAACTAACTACTTWAAAAAATTTTTTTTTACATTTCTTGTGAATTTTGCATGTGATTTTTACAAATCGGCAGTTTTCAAAAATCTGCGAACATGAGACAGACTGGATTTTTTAGTGGAAGCTGAGTATTTGATATATGTTCTAATTCTTTTAAAACACAAGATAGTTCACTGGCTGTGTAATAGTTCCTCCCAAGGTAATTTGCTGTGGTACTAAAAATGGTCTCAGAATATCAGAGGCGAGATTTTATTTTATGATAAAACTAAAAAGCGTATAAATTACGGTTGGCAAAATAAGCAAGGATAACACTAATTTATGTAAATATGTACTCTACAATACAAAGAAATATTCATTTTTGAGGCGCATATAATAAGATTAAAAATTCCGCTGATTAAAGCAAACGGCCTTTTTAACTCATTTTGGGTTCGTGGAAAATGTTTCTAACATGAAATAGAATTTTGCTAAATTCAAAACATAAATAAAAGAAAATTAAAGAATTAATTGGAAACAACAAGCTGTATTTCTGATCGCAGCCAAGAACACAAATCAGATAAGATAAAAGGGAATTTTATATCAAGTATTGTCTATCACCCACCTCATCTGCCTGTGTGATCACAACTTCTGGGATGCTGCTGTTTCTGTCATCTTTTCATCTGCATGCTGAGCTTCTTCTGTTCCTCCATGAACTGATAGATCCGAAGAACCAGAGTCTAGCACTTCACCAACGTACTCCTCATCTTCTGGAAAGTCAATGCTGACTGAAGTCTCAAAGTCTTCTACAAAGGCTGACAGGGACTCTTTGTGAGCGCTATACACACTGTCAGGGGTTACCTGAGCCTCGTCAAAGGTCTGGTGTCTTAGGATGACAAACTTTGTTCCCTGTTGAATAAAGAAAAGACAAGACATAAAGGGCCTTTCAATAGGACACTGACTTCTTTAGCTTTGCCTTGAACTGTATTTGATACATAAGGGATCCTAAGCATGTATGATGCCTGAGACTATAAAATTTCAAAGCTTGTACGGTATATTTCTCAGGGAAAAGATGCTGCAAAACAAAATTATTACAGTAACATTCATCCATTTCCACAGAGAAATCCTTCACAAAAAGGGGGGGGGGGAATGCACACCATCTATATCAAATAAACAAGCAAGTCTCCACAAGAAGAAGAATTTTTAAAATGCACTCACTGCTACCACAAGAATCAGAATATACTCCTAAATCAGATTATTGAAAGGTTTTCTCACTCGCTCCRAAACACCTGGTGTGGGCTGCTGCTCGCAGTGGAAAGCTGAACTATATGGGCTAGCTGTGTAACCCATCAGGGAAATGAGTTAGTCTGTCTAGGAGGGACGGCAAAGTGCATCAGCACCACAGTTAAACTCATCTTATTAGCACTGTGTTTGCATACAAAATACAATGCTTTACACATCCAAATAATCCATGCTCAGGATGGTATTATTAAATGCTTTCCCACATATTTGATGTTCCTCTCCCACAAAATTTCAGGCTTCAGCATTGGGTGAATTCTCGTTTAGGACATGCAACACGCATCTTCTCTTCATCCAGGAAAAAAAATTTATTACTGTGTGTGTAAGCACAACCTCGTGTTCTTTTATGCAATCCACAGATGTACACTATACAACCCTGAAATTTGGCCTCTGATTATAAAAAAAAATTATTTTGTTAGAATTGTTACTTTAATTGTTTCTAATTCTGGCCTTTGAACAAAACTACTCTACTACTATTTTTTTTTTCTTTCTTTTTTATTTTTCTTAATTGGCACAGTATGACCTTCCAAGTGACACAGGACATAATTTCCTACAAAAGGGAAATATTCTSTGACTAAAAATGACATAACATTGATTTCCATGCAAAGCATATTTTCAAGGACTTGTATACAAGGCAGGAACTCCATGCAAGCCTGGAGTTTCACTTTTATTAAAAGCTGTGCATCAAATTAACATTGGTCAATTATGCAGCCCAGTAAAGCCATAATGATCACTGCTCACTAATGGAGACCAAAATTTATGGCTGTATTTGTGAAAAGTTCAAATTTTGGGGAGCTGCAGAATAACCTTAAATATGTGCAAAACATATGCTAAGGGAGCTTCATCACAATATAGTGAATGAGTTCCTGTCTCATAATAGCAAATTAACATGGTAATAAGCTCCTTTATATCTGCTGGATACCTGGCCTAGGATCAGAGTTACGGGTCAGAAAGCAGCCTTGTTGATTAAAATCTAAATTCTTGAATGCTGTTGATTTGCTACATATTTTTCATAATGCAACTGGCCCTGAAGTCATATCTTGACCCGCAAAAGCGGTAAGAATTCAGATTAAAGCCATTCAGTATTTCCTCAAGATGCTGTAGATGCCCATCAGACACTTGTGATGTGTTTAGAAAGACAGCATACAAACTGCAAAACCAGCTCAACTTCTCAGACACAGACCTGGTTCAGTTTCTGCAGTCCAGATGATACATGYACAGCAAGCAGCTGTGATAGCAGAAGGATACGAGGAAATAAAAGCTTGTGCGGAGAGATGTTGTCTTTTACTGATTAACTGACATAGCAAGCTCTGAACTGGCAAGCYCTTGGTTAAGAGAAGTCCTCCTTTAGTTCTGAAAAAGAAATTTCATGCTAAACACAGTAAGGGACAACTGCTCTGAAAGYAAAGCTTTCTAATAAACTTGAGACAAACTAGTGTTGGTTGCTAGTAAAGCAATTCCGATTTTCCTGACTCCGTCTTTGGTCGTATGTCCCTGTCACCACTCTTCTGCCAGTGCTGACATGGGAGCAGCCAGCGCAGCGACAGAGGCTGCCAGCTTGCAAAGCGATCCACCTGAGAACTCCCGCCCCGCACCATTTTATAATTTGGCTGTAAATAAGCCCTCCATTTAATTCACTCCTTTGGCCACACAAATATCTTTCTGGTACAGGAGAAGAGCAAGGGCAGGGCCACCCCTTCCTCTGCCATAGCTCGGGTAAGCTGTTCACGAAGCCAGCGGTTCAGCCTAGCCCTCTAGCCTGTGGACCATGCTCCACTTCATCCCCCTTCTTTCTCCAGGATGGGCAATACTGAATTCTCAAGTAACAACAGTGAAGCAGGAATGCGTAAGATTTCACAAAGAGAAAAAGAAAGGAAAAAGAAACCTTGTGCCAGTTAGTTAAAAACTCTATACCAGACACTCTCCTTGGCCTGGTTAGCGGCAAACAGCTGCTTAACTCGAGCCCTTTGCTTTGCTGTCTCAGTCCAGGTGGCCTTCGAGCCCCCAGAGCACAGCCCTTCTCTACAGACCATCACCTGCTGCTCATTCAGAGATGGTAACCAATGCAAGCTGGAGAAAGAGCAGTGGTTTCCTCTCTAATTAGAGACAAACTACACACAGCAGGTTCATCGGAGCGTGCTGTCTGACTGAGGTGCTCCCCTTGCACACAGTAAAAACAGGCAGATGCCCAAGATCTCCCTTTGCACTGGATGAGAAAGCAAATTATTAAAACTGTGCTACAGCTGGATCCTTTATCTTTAAAGAAACTTCTTGACCTCAGAACAGAAAATTTATTAAGAGGTACWTCTCTACATTTGACTGGAACCTTAGAACAAACTGGTAGAAATATCATCAGGGAGACTTTAGTGGATAATAAATACTTCCAAATGCCAAAACCTTAGACCTTTTCCTTTTGTTCAAGATGCTAAAAATATTAAATGGAATATTAAATATGCTTCTGCATATGAATATGATGCCACACCTAGAAACCTGCAATAAACAGTGTCTTAATTATACCATACAAAAATATTTTCAAATGGAAAGCACACTTAAAAAAAAAAGTCTATTCATAAATACCAGAAAATGCCTTCCTAATTATAAACCRTTAATTCCATGGTACATATTGCATGTAAACTTCTATTAAAAAGCATCATAAAAAAAAAAAAAAAGTATCAAGTACCATAGATATGTAGAACAGTTTTAACTAAATTCCAGGCTTGTGTAAATGCACAGCATAGTATTATTTACACTGATTCCAATCATGTAATCTGTTTTGATGGGCGAGTTCACTGTTAAATACTGGCAAATCATATGCCCTTACATCTATCTGAATGATTCTATTTGCTGTCAGTTGTGTAATTCAGGCAACTTTGTTACTAGTCAAGCATAAAAGACAGTGGAAAAAAAATTCTGCGCACCAAGTGTGACACGGCACTAGAGAAGGAGGCATTAAATTAGAGTGAGAGGTTATAAGTCTGACAGAAACCTGATCTGTATTCCCTAATTATAGAGGCTCCCTTTCGCAAAACTGACACAAATGTTAAGCCAAATTAAATGTTGTCTAATTAACTATCATATACAAGACTTCAAAGTGGAATGCCTACATGTTATTTAGCAAAGTAWCTGAAACTCAAGGACTTGTGAATTATCAGTCAACACAGACCTGCCATCTAAGCTAACTGTTACAAGGTTAAGCCATTTCATTTTCACGCATCTCTCCTTTTAGTGCACTGCTTGTAATATTTACAGAAGGAGGCAAGGCAGTAAACAGTTTCACACAATGAGGTGCGAGGGTTGATAGGGCACAATTCAGTGGCACTGATCTCCCCTGATGAGCTGCCAGAAGTCGTTACGAATGGCCCGGCTGATGGGCTGATGACTGATAAAGAAAAAAAGCCCCAAAACAGAAAACAGCACCAGTAATTCATGAAAAACTACACACTGCCATGACAACTACAAGGGCCGAATGACAGCTGTCAAGGTAAATGGAACTTGGAGATCCTTCTCTCTTGAAGGATCACCTATGCACGCTCGTTATCTGCGTGCGACGTTGCCTCCAAATTTTCAGAGCTGTTCTTCCTTTTAGGACTGAAAGGAAAGGACTACATTAATAGTGCTCTTGATTTCAGTTTAATCATTCTGTGGTTTGAATRGAAAAGAGCYTACTCCATTTTAAATTGCTGATCTTGTGCAGCGCTAAAACCTCTATGCGGCATCAGTATGAAGGAAGAGAGTCGAGCRCAGGATGAGGCTCTTTAACCAGATGTCAAACTGCTCCAGCTCGAGGAGCCCTCAGCACTGGAAGGAAGTCGCCAGACCAAGCCCTCTGCAATGCGGAGCAGGGCAGCAAGAGAGGCACACAACGCAGGCTGCGTTATCCCGCCAGACAGACATCTACCCACATTAGTCTCAGTATTAATGGATCCTTAAGATAGTCTAGAACTGGAACAGGCTGAACTGAGCAACAGACAAAGCAACGTTTCAGTGCGGGTGCCAAGGCTCAGATACGCACGAGCAAAATTGTTTTCCCACTGGTGGGAGGAGGCGCTGACCTCCTGCCTGCGGAAGGGGCCCCGCAGGCCAGCTTGGCCGCCCCTCCACTTGGGTAGCAGGGCTCAGCCAACATGGATCCGATCGATTTGAAGGGCTTTTGTTCATATCACAGAAGGAAACAGCTGCAGCAGTCCGAGCAAATCGGCCACCATTTCCCATACAAATCACTTCTTATCCTGTCTTAGCTTCCCTAAARCATAATTGTGTTTGTTTAGAAGGAGCCGCATTAAAATGCAATAGCCAAAGCACTGGAAAATTGATTTGTTAAAATTTCAGATGATCTACTCCAGCCATGGTTTAATGGATAACGCTGACCATTCACATTAATAAAAACACACAAAGCTTTGCTGTTTATGTGCTCTCAGTGCAAACTAGAAAGGGTAAGTTATTAAAAAAAAGGGGGGGGGAATTGGGCAAGAGAAGTGTGAACAAAATCTTCTATTAACATAATTCTCCCTAATTGTTTTACAACTGTTAAATTGACAGCATAAAAGGCATTACTATTATTGCCAGCTGCAGCCTTTCTATCCACCCAAAGCTTCCAAATATTCTAGTTATTCAAAAACAAATTGAACTTGACATGCAAGCTGAAGTCAAACTTTCAAGGCCTTCCTCTTCCATTAACATCCACCTACCCCTAGAACAATTACAACATTAGAAGGACCTATTATTTCCCATTATCTTTAGTAACAAATCCATGCAGACTGTTTAAAGTTTGCCTTGACCATTTTTTTTTTAATACAGGTCATAAAATTCCTAAGACCTCATTCATAATATGTTACAGTCAGAGACAGTCTTTCCATTTTAYTGTCTCCAAAAAGTTGTGTATTAGGAGCTTTTTTCCCTATTTTCACTAACCCTCATGCAAACTTTACTTGAGGCACACCAAGCCTGATCTATGTGAAAACCATTTCTCGGGCAGCTTTCGTGCTGAGCAGGGAGTCTAAGATCCTGACCGCCTGATGGAAACCAATGGTGCACAAACAGTGCTACAGAGCTTGATTTTAAAACTAAGCATACAGTCTTGTCCCACTGACCGCTGCACTGTAGTCAGACTCTTGCCTACAACTTCTTTGCTAGCAAGACAGCTACAGGGTCAAATCACACCTCTCGTCTTTGGAAAGGCATATGGAATACAAATTCCAGCAGTACCATGTGATTGGCCTCATACGATACAAACAACCACATTATGTTAAATGTAATACCAGTGTTGAAAGAAGGGTGGCCAAGTACAAACTGTTCTTAAAGAGAAACTGCTGGCTAATTGCAAAAGATAAGGCTTATTTCCCCTTCCATCAGGGTTCAAAACAGCTTCCAGTGCATGCCCAAGGAAAGCTGTTTGAATGGAACGTTACTAAGAGCATATGGGTGAGATTTCTGCCTGGTGAGAAGATGAAGCATTTTTTTCAGTCACTTATGCCCCCCCAAATAGTAATTACCCTATAGTTGGTTACATGGGGAAAAAGAAGCAGTAGTGCAGGTCTAGGCATTTTTATATGCTGATGCTTTCCATTTTTCAACATCTGTCATGCTTATCCAGAAATYCAGCAAAATCCAAGAACCTCCAGTTCGAACTGCATTTTTAAAAATAGATATTTTGAAAACCAAGTGCATGCCTGTGTGTGCAGAATGGATTGAGACAGGAATAAGGAGTAGACAGCTGCTATGGAGAAGAGAAAAACAGTGGAGATATGGATGGCATAAAAATCAAAAGGGGGSCCAGTATTTGAGCCAGGCCTTTGGCCCGCCTCCATTCTGCATCTCTGAGTCTTCCACGATGAACACAAGCATGCAAGCTTTTTAGACCTGAATACCAGCACACATGATCTGATTTTTCAAACAAAAGAAAGACACGTTAAAAAGGTACTTTCTCAAGGGAATGGAATGCGCCTCATTTCACCTTCTATTCACTCTGTGCTGGGCTTCACAGCACCTTTCTCCTAAATATTGCTCCTCCTAAGTACTCTCTACCCTCCTCCTTCCCCTTCACACACACAAAGCCATCCTGCCTTCACTACCCTACAAGACCCGCAGCTAACCCACCCCTAGCACATCCACCCTTATCCTCTTTCCCTGCCATAGCGGGCTCAAAACTACTTCTGTTATCTCTTCACTAACCATCCGTGTTGGTAGTTCTCCAGTGGATTCTGGAAGGGAGCCTTCCAGAAGTGAAAAACTACTAAAGGTCACCCAGCTACCAGTATTTCCTTTGTAAGAGACAGGGAGGGAAGGGGAGGAAAAAAAAATCATCCAGCCTTGTGACACAGGACAGGACTTGCTGCTCCTATTTAGACACTTCAGCGCCTATTTTAGGGAGAAGNAAAAAAAAAAAAAAAAGACCAACAACCAGCCTTCCTTGTGCTAGCATCTGATGACTGAAACACTCTTGTCTCTTGAAGTAAAAACTAAATCAAGCATGTCACTTGTTCTCTGGTTCTTCACAGCATCACTGTCTTAGATTTTACATCATGATGGCAACATTATTGTGAAATCCATATCCACAGAATTCAATTACAGAGGAAGCCAAGAGCAAAGTTTGTGAAAGGCTGTGGAATGATCTCCTGTAAAAATGATTTTCTTCACTAAGGCTATTCTGCCAGTACAGAAAATTTTGCACTCTGAGAACTAATTTTTCTAATGACCATGCGATACCACTTTTGACCTCCTCCCTCTTTTCTCTCTTAGCCTAAGCTTTCTCTGTATTGTTCTGTGTGTTTTTTCCTCATCTGGGTCTTGCAAACACTCACAACAGCGTCAGTTAGATTATCTTATTTTCAGGACAAAGACTTCATTTTTTCTTGTATTTTAGAGAAGCAAGCCTCAATGTTTAAAAAGAAGTATTTTCAATTTATAGATGGCATTTAAGTTTTATTTGACTTTCATTTAGAATTTCCTTAGAGAATAACCTGCTAATCTGCACACTTTATTGTTCATGTGCAGAAGATGTTCATCTCTCCTTTTTCTCCCAAGGAAGATTTAATAGCACTCTCAGCCATGGGAAAAAAAAAAAAAAAAGTGTAATATTTCTATTACAACAAATGTATTTCATTCTACAATTACCAAATAACATAATTATTATAATTACATAGGAAGCTTTACTGTAAATTAATCTTTAACTGGATTGCTGAAATAAATGCTAATATGTTTAATTGTGGGATGAATTATCTTGGCTTCTTTGATATTCCTCTACAGTAAGGCTTCCAAATCAGCATGACTGAACAATGGCTTTATGAGTCCATCACACAAACACCAGAATTTCAGTGTTCCAAGCAGAGGGCACATTTTACCTGTGCACCTTGATTTTTAGTAAGTAGCTATCAATTTCTATGAGAAGCTAAAGGTTCTTGATTTTCTCTGAAATGAACTTGGCAATGGCTAAAATCTGCTCTTTTTTGATGCATTACTAGTAGACACGAGGATGTCCTCCTAAAAATGTGAATTGATGTTGAGAGACTGGAAGAGGGTGGGTTTGTCATATTTGGTATTGCTAAGGATGAGAAGTTACAGTCCTAACAAAGCAAAAGGTGAGACAGTTAGTGAATGTTCTTCTGCCACCACTATGTTTTCCAAATCTGTAGCAGACTACCAGTGCCAAAACTTGCTATCTTGGGATTTCTAATTGAAGACAGTAAAAGGCACACACACAGGTAGAGGTAACTATAAAAGTAGTTTTTCCTYATGACCTCTCTGAAAATTTGAACTCAGATTTCTGCCAATGCAATAACATTCTCTGTCAACCAGTTCTTGATCTATTCTGTTAGCTTATATAGTGTATGTTAAAGGTAGGTACGGTAAATTTGATTTGCAACCCGTCATGTCTCATTTATGTGATGAAGCCATTGCAATAAAATACTTCTGACATATTACACTGGCCTATGACATGATGCCAATGGAAAATGACATGCCCACCATGCTGAATGTGATAACATTTACCTGAATAACTAATATCTCCTAACAATTCCATATTAGGACAGAAAACATAGAAATATAAAATGAGGATTGAAAAAATATGCCTTTTTTCTCAGTATTTTCATGAAGACTCTTCAAAATCAGCATAGAACTTAGCATCTTAACACCACCTGCTTTCAAAAAGCCYG
Organism: Rhea americana; assembly: GCF_003343005.1. Taxonomy (NCBI): domain Eukaryota; kingdom Metazoa; phylum Chordata; class Aves; order Rheiformes; family Rheidae; genus Rhea; species Rhea americana. The sequence goes on from NW_028186150.1 coordinate 7,928,597, forward strand.
AGAGAAGTTTTTGTTTCTTTTCAAAATAAGCATATATCTGCAATCCATCATAAAATACAAATATTTCAATTTTAATATGTTCTTCCATTTTTCCTTTATCACTATATCTAAGCACTTTCCATAAGGCCACAGGACTGACCTCTGTTATAAATTGGAGGCTTTTTTTATCCTCCATGGGGGGGGAAAAAAAAAGTGTAAGTTAAAGTATTTTGTCTGTTTGTTCTTTCTGTCGAGGTATTGTTAATGCACATGCTAGTTTGTGTTTGTGATAGAGAACTCCAGGCCAAAGAGATGCACATAGCACTCAGCACAGGAAACCATAAGGTTTGGAAATGCCATTATTCTTAGGGAATTTCTCTCCCATAAGTCTTGGGATAGTACAGATGAGCTTCAGTTCCATGGTAAAAATAAACTTGTCAGCTACAGTCCTTAGCTACAGAGAGTCAAGGTCCAGGCCTCAGAAGTTGTGCTTGCATCATTATTAAGACTTCACACACATACAGCAGTTTCCTTTAAAAGGCCTGAGAATGCTTTACAAGTGCTAATGAATTAAGTGTCCAGCACTTCTGTGAGATAGAGGAACATTACCCRTCTTTTACAGACTGAAACTGCGGACAGAGGAGGTTAAGTGATCTGTACAAGGTCACAAGATAAATCTATGTAAGTTAGAGCAAAACTCATGTATTCTGTCTCTAAGCCATGAGCTCTAGCGCAAGACCATTCTTCATCTCCAGTTCAACTATGCAAGGGTTGGTGCAAGAATCACCATATATTTATACGACATAGAATCTCTCATGCACACAATCCCATCTCCTTCTAATTACTCATATTTTAGAAATATTCACATTCTTAGATAGATTCTTCCATGATAAAGTTTTACCAGCCTGAGAATTTGCAGAAAGGTCAAAGTAATTATGTGTAAATGTGTCATACATGTTATAACACCCTACAAAAACAAGTCACAACTCTTGAAGGCCAAACAGGTTAGGAGCCTTTAGGAAAAGGGAGAAAGTTCCATTAGAAAAATAACTCAATTGATATCTTCTGAAATTTCACTTGGAAATGGGTATGTTATGCACGCAACTTAACGGATCCTGAGAAAGAAGCAAATCCGGATTCTAAAAAATAGTGTTTTTCTCGCCAACTCTACTAATGAGATTAAATTAAAGAAACTTTTAAACCGAATACCACGGGCAAGAAATCAACTTCCTTGTACTCAGGTGTATTAAACAACATAATCTCCCAAAGGAAGTAGAAGAACCCAGATTGCTCGGAGCACTTAAAACCAGATAGGACCAAACAATTAGTTCCCTTGTCCAAACCGAGACAGACAATTTCTCACCTGTAAATGGGCACTTTTCCAAGCAGACAAGCTCAGCCTTTAACAAGATGAAAAAAAAAAAAAAAAGGAAAAAAAAAGAGAAAAAACTTTGTGCACTTACTTACAAACATGACTGGGCAGGCACAACCAATGGAAGGGAATTCTGACTGCCAACACAGGTCGCCTTTAGGATCCTATTAGCTTCCCCAGTGCACACACTCAAGCACTTAACAAAAAGAGATAGGTTCACACACCGGTAGGTGGGACACACTTGTCTATAACAAAATTGATTAAAGAAATAACAGAAATCCACATAACCTTAAGTGAAAAAGCTCATCCAGTAAGTGTCTCTTATCGTGTGTAATACAGTCAAGCATTCTTTTGAACAAAATTTTTTACCATTATGGCCTATTTAATGAAAACATTTTCATCTATCCAGATTCACTAAAGCATCTATTACCTAAGAAAGGCCATCTTAGACTGATGTTTCAGTTTGGAAGCACAGAAGAAATCTACTTGTGATATGCTAGAACAAGCAAACTGGAAGAAAAAGTGACAAAAATAAGAAGGAAAAAAAGACTGCTTATTCTCACTCCTGGCAAGTCTGAACATCCAAAACACATGCACAGAAAATCAGAACTACTTACAAAGTGTATTTGAGCTGAAGCTGGTAAATACCAAATGAACTACGAATGGGTTTGCACTATGTAAAAAGGCATACTGGGAGGCTGCTATGATCTGCCAGATAAAACTAGTCATAGTAAACTGATCTACAGCATCTTAGGGATCCAGCTGCAGCACTAAACCCCACAAAACGGTACGGGTCCTGTTACAGTCAGCGAAAAGGTTGCAGCTTCAGACGTTTTGTCTTGCCACAAGATTTTAGAAACCTGAAAGAATTTCTCAATTACTTTTTCCAACAAATGTTTTAGCTGGAAGGGAAAGCTAGTTACATGATGCTACTTGGTTGGAAGGCTATTTTWAAAAAAACTTGAAATGGTCACTGTGCATTATTTACCATGACCTTTTCATCACGAAGTTTTGTCATACCAATTGTTCCCAAGCCAAAGCAAATCTTTGCTGGGGGAAATGTGCATTGCATGTGCTCCCACATGCATGCTACTGCAAATGTAGTTCTTTACTGCAGACTATAAGAAAAGCAAACAGTGCAATAAGACCAAGTGCATAACTAACAATAATGAGACTTTTCTACTTTCCCTGGTTCACTGTGGGAAGAGACCGTCATTTCTTCTCTGTAAACACCACTGACTACATAAGGCCAAGTAAAACCGGATCCAAAACCCATGACTGCAAGTTACTTTAGGCAGTTAGAGAAAAGTAACCTTCTAATTTGCAACTCAGAAAGCAAACTGGTGCTATGAATGCAGTATGGCTGAAATGCCAGTTTATACCAATATTGGAAAGGCATTAGCACACCAAATAACTGAAAACAGTGCAGGCCAAGCTGTTGAGGGAGATCACCTGATTTCAGATGGAAAACAGGGCTTGTAAATTGAGTGGGCAAAATCTTAAGAGGAAAACAAAACCAAAATCTTTTTCAAAAGTCCCTTACTCCCAAGCTATTGAGCTATGAACTTAGGAGGAGTGGCTCCTTTTAGCACACTTCTAGCTCTGTGCTGAAATGCAGGCTAAGAGCAACACACATACACGTATTTTTAAATATCTCAGATAAACACACACTGACTGGATTCTCCCACCCATCAGCTTGGGCCAGACCTCAAAGCACAGCCATACTGCAGTCATGGTGCCCAGCTGGAGCAGTGGTGAGCCACACRGAACAAAACATTTAGCAGGATGATCAGCCCAACAAACGGTCTTATTGTCTCCTCTCCCCCGCGGGCACCTCAAATACTGCCAAGTCCAGCAGACAGAGGAGCCTTACAGCTCTGAAATTCCTCCACATACGTGTGCRTCTCTTTGTGCTGACAGGCTACATCCGCAGCGGTTGCACAAAGGCCAGGGGCAAGGAGACATACCTCCTCCTTTCCAACTGTCCTGTCTCCACCCTGTTAAGCTTCTTCCAGAACAGGCTCTCCCTCACCATTTTCCACAGCAGCACCCACAATTTGYGGCTGAGCAACACAGCACAGYGGCCACTGCTATGCTGGCTGTGGCYGATAGCCCACCACAGGCTGTAGCTGAGGCACCAYGTCCTGCAGCAGCAGAGAAGCTCCACCACTGTGCAGCAACCCCAAAGCATCTCCCAGGACTCACACACAAAAGCAGYCCAGCTGGGGAAGAGCTCTGTTCCCAGCCTTTGATTTCACTTAGGTCAACACACCTGTACTGCATCTCAGGGAACAGGCGGCAGCAGCAGTAGAGCAGCTCCTTCTTCCAATGGGGCCCCGTTCTGCCRGAGAGCTCATGGTAGTAGTTCATACCACAAATAATACCTTGTCAATAAGCAAAGGGTAAAAAAATCCACCTCCTCTGTCCACCCCCCCCTACCCCCCAAAAAAAATCAAACTAGCATCAGAAAGTGATTTGGCAGGGCATCAGCAGAACAGGTAACCCTGGGGTGAAAAGGTAGTGAAGCCCTCCTTGCAGTTCACTGAGACATCAGACCCACTTAATTGTCTTAATTCAGGTCAGTTGTGTGATTTCAGCTATTTCAAACTTTAGCAACAAATGTGTAATGTTTCTGTCTTTCAAGCATACTAAGTTGCTTTGCTATAATATGTCTGATGGGTCAAAGCCCTACTAAGTCATCCTCATCGTAAAGTGATATTGCCATCACATAAATTTAAGCTTTTTAGTGCAGGCCTTTCATCAACTCATAATGCTGTCTGTGCAGTGAAATCTAGACACTTTAGAAGGCCTAATTGTGAGTTCAGGCTATGAAATGCTCATTTTTCTCTTCAAAACTCTTTTTCATCACCATTTCTTGTTGCCCTATGGTGTATATTGATTTTATATATTATATAGCAAGAGAGATAATTGTGTGCAAAGAGCTACATGTCGKTTAAGAAAAAGGGAAACAAATAAGTCAATTTGGAGAAACTGTKAGACAAGCTGAGAGAATACATGCCACTCTTCCAAGGGAAATACAAGGCATTTGCAGCCTCTGCTGTATTCTAAATCATAATAATTACAAAAGTAATCATTAAATTTCAAAATTACATCATTCAAACTCATAGCCTTCCTGAGGACCCCTTCATTTGGCTAAACAATATCCTAGCATTTGTTCATCATCTGCAGTAAAACTAAGGTGGGTGTCCCCTTTGTCAGTATATCATGAAAACTGTACCAGGTGGCTAATCCTCCTTAGGGAACTTGAACCTTGGCAAAGTATCTACCAGAGTCTGAACAGATGCTTAGGCACTCATTAACCAATTCATTTCATAGTCACACACGCTATGTGAATGTAACATTAAGAGCCTAACAAACCTACTTCCCCANTATGTGAATGTAACATTAAGAGCCTAACAAACCTCCCGCCCCAAAACGCAGAGCTGAGGCTGAAAATCTGCCCTTCATTTGTTCAATATGGCCTAGGTTTGTAATGCAAGTTTAAGTTTTCCAACTGTCTGGGAACATGAAGATCAGCAACACAACACAGTGTGAACCCAATTTCAGAGTTTTCTGAACAGCAGGATGCAAGGGTTTGAATATATTTTTGTGGTCCAGCTTCCCTATTTATACTAAAGCAGTAGCAGCAGGAAAACCCACTCTCTATGGGTCCAGTTCCGCAAGCACAGTTAGATGAGTTGTCATCCTTATTACACTGATAGACTTATTGCTGTAAGCACGACACCCAGCAGCACTGCAGAATCAGGCCCTGAAACTACAGATAGCTGGAGGATGACTTGAAACATCACATTGTTCCTCAACGGCAAGGTTGGTCCAAAAACATTAGCAGCTGCCTGAGGACTCAGGATAGGGATTACATTAGAAAACAAACAAACAGAAACCAAACAAAACCAACAAAAAACACAGATGAAGATATTCTGAGAAGATCTACAACACTGCTAATCTTTTGGGGGAGGGGARAATTAATATTATATAAGTAAGTACAATAACGTAAATACAACGGGGCCAAGGGCAGGAAGTCACAAACAGCAAAGCTTTATTTTTTCATGGCATAGTTTTAGAAGTTTAGGTCACTAAGGAAATAAGAGCCAATATCTAAAAGGAATAGAGGAAAGAAATGAACCCTCTCTCAATAAGTAATTGAAAATACAAAGAAAAAAAGAATAACTTTTCTTGTTGAACTGCTTCCCTTTCATGCTTGACAATAATTAAAAGAAGATAGTCAATACCACCAGAAACCATAATTTAAGCAAGAACAACAAAGAAAAGATTCCTTCTGTCTCTAACCATGCCATGTTTTCATCTCATTCTCATTTGCTTTCTTTTAGACTGGCATCAAAACATAACCTTTCTCAAGCTAAAGGGAACTGCATCATCACTGAAATGCAATTCAGTTACAATACTCTGTGTTGCATTGTAAAAAGCAGCACRTAACTGGAGAGTCACTGAATCAGGGCTAGGGGAAAATTTTTAAGCAGTGCACAGACATTTTTGCAGTTTAAGTCTTATTTTTCAAATGAGGTTTACATTTGTTCAACAACAGAAACATCTGTCAGTACGATTCAATTGCTTCTATGCAGTTTGATTACTGTTTCAAACATTTTTGCTGAGATCTTTCTTTAAAAATGAAAACTGTACCTGCAAATCCTTGCTAGGAGGAAAGCTTTCAGGTATGTTGCCTCTTAAAACTAGGAACCTCTGGAAAAATCATATATATGACTGGAATCACACATTCACCTCTGGGATGTGCATCTGCTTTAAAAAGTAGAAGCACTATTAGGCCAAGTTGGATATTGTAAAACATATTTCAAATATTTCATCTATTTATTCTGTTCTAAAAAAAAAAGGATTATCTTAATCAGTGAAATATAATGAAGTGTGCTAAAAGTAAATCCTGCCTTAGGCACTGGGGGCTGTCAAATCCGGCTAGGCTGGACTGGCAGTGGGACCCACRAAAAATTTTCATAACTGCTGAGAGGATCCAGTTTCACTGTGAACTGTACCGCTAAGAAAAACTTACTGGCCCCCCAGCAGCATGCGATGCTTCTCTTAACCCATTTTAGAATGGGATTTGTGCTGACAAGTCCACACGTTTTGGGACACTTGTGAGACACTGCAATGTTTGCTTTAGCTCTGCCTGCCTTCCTCGTAGGAGCACAGAGCTCACAGCAGAGCCCTGCACTAACTAGCAAGCCAGTGAGGTAACCTCAGATGTCCTTTGGCTGGGATTAATCATGTCTCACGTTTATTTATGCTTTCAGGTAGAAGTTAGCCATGAAGTAGCTTGTGACATGTTTCTGACGAGAAGAGGCTGATGGAATTTGGAGCAGAAAAGGGCATTTTATCTTCAACTTGAAGGATGAGAAACCAGCAAGGATCAGCGACTGCCTTTGTGTTTTTTTTACAGCACTGGGCACAGTGGGTAGAGATTGGAAGAAGAGATGCCAAAGAACAAAAATAAAGCAGAAAGGAAAAATGTCTTTACGGCTGCCAATCTCCAGGCAACTACAGCAAGCAGTCCCCCCTTCCTCCCCGCTCCCGGGCCGACATCCTCGGAGAGCGACAGATTGGAGCAGGACTCGCAAGGATTGATCCCGGCAATGACAGACGAGATCCAAGCCTCCAAACCTTAGGAGAGCAGCTTTGTCAAAACGGACTTTTAAAAAATAAGTAAGTTGTCCCAGTACAGAATAGAGACTTCTTAAATCACAGATCACTGCCACGATAGTCAGCAATAGCTCTACTATCATGTCCACGCAGCTGCCTGCTCGTCCACACAAGAGGCTCAGCCCAGCTTTCAGATACAACAGAAAAAAAAAATCCTGCTACGACTCATACTGGTGTAAATCAAGGCTGCCTATGAGAGCTCAGCGTTATTCCAGTGCAATCTAGTCAGGGGCAAGAGCTGGAAGTCCTCAAAGAAATGGGGCATGTGTGTGTGGGGGGGGAACTGTTATAGATGTGATACACAAAACTAAGAGCTGATGAYGGTTTTTCCAGCCAGCACAATCCACAGTAACTGTGCCCTAGCACATCACCAGGAGGAGGGAGGCGTTTATTCAGACCTCGTTGGTGATCGCTTTCCGCTCACCTGCACCAGGCCTGCTGGCTCGGTGACGGTGCCCGGGGTAGCAGCCGGCTTTCCAGTGCTTCCTTACACACACCCGAGCGGCCGCTGTTTTTTGCTTTACTAAAGCTCAAAACTTCAATCTAAAAGCATCTGCCTAAGGTTCCAGGGCAAATATTTAGGAGAAACTTTCAACTGAGAAGTCCAAACGCTTTCTGGGAGTACAGCTGAAGGAAAGGCCGCACCACGTTCAGTGACGTAGCATCAGGTCGGGGTTCAGGTCAGGGGTGGCCGGGGGCAGACAGCGCCACGAGGGGCCAGCTGGGGCAGCCCTGTGCCTGCCCGCCGGGCCCACGGAGGCCCGGCCCCACGGGCAGGGAAGGAGCCAGAGTTGAGGAGYGGGGCCTGGGGCCAAGTGTGTGATGGGACTGGCAGGGAGCAACACTGTGAGGGGCTACAGCAGTCTCCAGGGCATAATGGCACCTGAGGCAAAAGGCAGCACTCAGGCTGCCTGGTAAGGAGATGGGGCTTGGATGGGGGCAGCTGTGGCGAGGGAGCTAGCCGGCGGGGACAGGCAGAGACCCGCCAGCACGGGCCACGCTGCGAGAGTGGCCGGCGGCAGAGGGAGCGCGGCAGCGAGGGGAGGACAAAATGGCCGCTCGGGTGGGAGCACCACAAAATGGCCGCCACTGTGGCAGGCCAGGGAGCAGAGCCGCAGGAGGGACTAAGCCTGCGTCCCGAGGCTTTGAAGCACCCCAGCGGCGTGTGGGACCGCACTCCACGGCCACACCTGCACCGCCGCCTGCAGTGGGACAGGCGCCCAGCGCCACCGACTCGGCCTGCGGCTGCCTCGGCCCACCGTGCTAGCAGAAAGCCCCTCAAGGGCCCCGTCGCTGGGCACTGTCTTCTGTAGCCRTTATCTGAAACGCTTCAGGCAACAGCTTCAAAACCAGAGACATCCCTGTAGGCCCTGACACCGTTCGCCAAGTTTTAGGGCAAAGCGGAGTCCGGTTTTTGGCAGCGCTACAGCAACCGGCTTCTGCACGGAGGCCTGCGGCGGCAGCGGGCGCCGGCGCGGGCTTGCTGCCGGCCCCGGGGCCCGCGACACGGCGTGGAACTCCCCGGCAGGGGGGACGCGCTGCCGGGGCGAGGACGGGGCAGCCCGGCGCGTCTCCCCTCGCAGGCTGCAGAAACCGCGCCAAGCGGCGGGCCACGCACGAGCACGGCGGGCACGAGCACGGCACTCGCCTCGCAGGCGCCCGCCCACCACCCCTCGGAAACGCGTATTCCACCTCTTCCGTCCGATCGTCCTGTTTGGGGGAAACAAACTGGTGCTTTAAAAATGTRCTGTTGTGCCTTGCCTACATCTTTTTTTTTTTTTTTTTCCTTTTAATTTGACAGCTAGGCAACCAGCTTCACTCTCTCCTCCTTCCCTTTCCACCCCAGAAGAGAAAAATGAAGTCAAATATGCTTTATTACCTATTAGACGGTAATATAATACCGTCTGACAAGCTGAACGGTTGTAGCAGGCGGCTGTTAAAAGTCGCTCCGTGGCCTGTTTGGGATGAAAACAGGAGTGAGAGACAGCTCTGTAACGGAGTTTTCAGGCACAGCTCAGCCGTCAGGCCGTGCCCAAACCAAGGACTTTTATCCAGTTAATTCAGTGAATGAATCCCTCAGGGTCTCCAGCCATCTACCACTACAGCTCATTAGAGCCCAATACTGACTTTTCACATTGCATCACTGAAAGCACTTTGCTTAAAACGTAATTAAACTGAAAACAAACAGGATCTCACCCCCYCCACACCCTCACCGCAGCCTGGGACACTCTCCCACCGGCCCGACCGGGCTGCTCACGCCTGGCAAAGGTGTCAGCCGCTGCCCCGTTATTTAGGAAAACGCTGTAGGTTTCTACCACTTATGGCATGACATTTGCCCAACTGTTCATCCTGTGAGCAATTAGAAATCTAAATACGTGGTGTAATGCATTACTACTGGGATTTAAACTTGTAGATCTTTTACAAACGAGTAATGTGGTAAGACTTGCTGTCCAATGAGGTGTCTTATTGAAATATCCCAGGCTGTTTCACTTGTCACAGCTGTCGTTTCAGCCATTTGCACTTACACTGTATTGCTTTCATTACAAAAATAGAAATTTGTGTCCTAAGTGCTGTTACATTACTAATGCTAAATATTTAATTCCCTGAGGTTCTAATTATGGTTGAGCACTGGCAACACTGATTCTACTTTTTAATAACAACTGTAAAAGCAATTTGAGCATTTTTCAATTAATTAAATACATAGTGTACGAGTAACCTCTTGTCATTTTGCCCTCTAGGACCTGAGCTAATTTGTGTGGAATAAAATGTTTTGAAAATTATCTGATACACTAGTCTGATCTTTGTTCTTCTATTAAATTATAGTCTGCCAAATGAGCATTGTATAATACTTACATACAATACAGTTTCCTTATTTATGAAGGTGTAGTGGTTTTTTTGAAAAAAGTTCCACAACGCATTTCTAGAGCCCATGTTTATGAGGCCTAATTAGCAGGAAGGAGATGGCCTGTGTACACGATCATCAGACTTGCAGTAAAGTGATCTTCAGCTATGAAAAACAAAGCCTCTCTAAATTCTTCAGACCTCATTTTTGGCTTCTTTCACAGCTAAAATTAGAAGTATTTAATTAGATAACTTTCTCTTGCATAAACTCTTATGGATTAGTTAGTAGTTTACACTTACATAATTGAGTCATAATATTAAAACATGCAGACAGGCAGTTTATAAACCAGTTCTTTGGTTTTCAACTTGTAAAACTACGTAGGAAAATACGGATAGAAGATGAATTTTTTGGAATATGTGGATAGTTAAAAATACCTAGCTTTCTTACTCAAGACACTCAGGCATAAAAACAACTATACTGCAAATATAACAAAATGCAAAAACTAAGAAGTACATTTTCAGTTTATACAATACAATGTCCTAGAAATACAAAACACAAATGCATAATAGCACTTCATGTATCCCAATAAGTGAAAGTACCCTCTTTTCTGCCCTTTCCATATTAAATGTAATGCAAAAATCTGTTGTGAAGYGGCAAAAAAGTAAAATTAAAAATAAATTCCACATTTTTATTTGTAGCTGATGAATGATGTTCTTTCAGTATGTGTTTTAACAATGTGCTTTATTATATGTTACAGTATGGAATACTAACTCAAACATAATGCCTGAAARGCAGTTAAGCTACAAAGGTTTAAATACCCAGAATATACGTGTGATGGTATAAAGGCTTTAGCTAGGTAACTGAACAGTGCAGGCAACTTTCTACTCTAAAATCATACATGGATGATACATAACTGTGATATATAACAGTGAGTTCAGAGTGCACTGCTAAGAATTTAACACTAACAAAGAATTTCAATAAAAAAAAAAAAAAAAAAAAAAAAAAAAAAACACTTTACACAGATGCAACAGATTTTTCCTAGTCGGAAGTTTTCTGTGACTCAGTATGGCTACATGAAAAGGAGACTTTGAAAAGAGCATCTCCAACCACTGTGATACTTTGCCAAGACTTTTTCCTAGTGTGGTAATGAAGATGGCTGTACTTTAAACTGGAAGCATCCACAAAAGAAGAACTAGCAGTATTTTAATACCGCTCTTGCCTTCTGCCCTGGTCTGGTTCCCACACCCTGCTCACCCCTGCCTGCCTCTGCGACCTGCTGCCTGCTTTGCTCGCCGGAGGGGGCACGAGACTATTACACTTCCACACACTTGGCATCACCCGGGTTTGAAAGAGATGGGGCTGCTTCTGATGGTATTGGTTAGGCTCTGGGGTTACTCGAAAGAGTTACAGCAGAGGAATCTGGCCATCTGATATTTTTCACAATTGCTTGTTCAGGAAAGTACTTTGTGCCTATATCTACAGAAAGCATGAACACTGATAACGCTGTGTATTTAATTGTGTGTGGCTCTGATCATTCGATTCTCATTAAAATCATGGGAGCTGTGTGCACTTGGCAAAGTCCTCCATGTCATGGGCCTTGTAAACAAATAGGTACATAGAAGTGAGGTAAAGAAAATGTTCTGATCCTGAAATCCCTATGTTTTTTACCTCTGACTTAAATGCATAATCACTATAACTTTAAACCAGAAATATTAAAGATGGTTTTAAGATATGAGTTGTTAACAGGAGAGACAGACTAATTGCACATTTGTCACAATACGTTGCAAAAGGGGAGGAAAAAAAGGAAAAAGATCATCTGGCTAAAAATCATAGTATCAGTAACTATATTCAGTAGACCTCTTAAGGAAATTCATTTATAATGTATTTGGTTATTGTGTGTTGCAATTACGTGCCTATTTTTTTCACAAATTGCAAAGTATTAGGCTTGCAGGGCATGGCATTCATTATCTTATTTAAAATGAGACTAAGTCTCTGGTGTAGGTTAAGTAAGATTCTTCACCTGCTGCACTAAACTCTTGAAAGACTAAAAGTTGCAATTCGAACAAAGCAGGATTTGCACTTCAGGTGAAAAAAAAAATCAATAAAGTGCAGATTTCTGCTGGCACCAAGTAAATTAAAATTCTCAGTTAGCATTAAGACATTATTTTTTCCAAATAAATACTAAATAGAATACACAAATTCTGACAAATAAAAGTGTTCTGATCTTAAGCATTTGTGTATAGGTTTGCGTACATGTAACATATACAAACAGTAAATATGAAGGACATGAGCAATATATTGCAATAATAGCCCTTTTCCTAAAGACAGATTTATTTAACAGTGTAAAAATTGAAGTTATCTTTACTGCTATTAAAAGCTTTCCCAGTATCTCTAGCTGTCTGAACGCAATAAATCCTGGATGCATTCTGCTCACATACAGAGTTTTAAAGAACATGCAGTATGTGTCAACTTCAATAAAAGTGCTACAGTTCTTTAATTACCTCATTCACCCAGGAGCTGCTTTAACGAAGTATTTTTCTGAACTTGTAAAAATGTAAAATACCAAAAAATCAGTCATCTATGTGCAATAACTACTCAGCATCTAACAATAATGAATATACTGAAGAATAAAAACGTGAACCATGCTGAGCCCATAATTCTCAGTGACTGACCATAAAGCACTTACAGTCTGTACTAAGCTTTTAAAACTCTCACCCTAATAAATCGTAAACAAAGACATAAAAGTCAGTTATTTTTCGTATCTAAAACACTAGTGCACAACTTTAAATCACTTTTCTGCTTTTTCTGATACACATAGCATTTTCCCCATGTAAAATATGTACTTCTGCATGAAAGCAGGCTAGCACATACAATTAAAAATATATATTTCTCTTTAAACATACAAGCTAACTATACCTGGCATTTTGGACTCCACTGATAACATACTGCTTCCAGTAGAATACATAGTATCTAAACTAGMCAAAAATAAAGGTGCATAAGATGCAGAAATCTAAGTGCAAACAACTCCTCCCTTTCTCCAAATGCTTATGTCCCCAAATCTTTTCATGATACAGAAGAGCCAATGTCATCTCCTCAGGCTATAGAGAACGTAGAAACATAAATGATTTGCACACATTTATTTCAGCCTTGGTGACAGCACAGCAACAAAAAGCCCATTAAAAAGAAAAAAGGAAGAATAACCAGATGCAATAAACTCACCATTTTTTTTGTGATATGCCTGTGAATGGATGCCAGCAAACTAATCTTAATAGAGAACAAACCTAATTTATGCGCAGCAGGTTGCTATCAAGATTACTTTAAACCGAATAATTATTTCTAGAGACAAGACAACATTACACTTTGCAGAAATATATAAGAGACATTTGCTCTGAAAAAAAAATTAATGTGCTGGTTGATTAATTTGGGAGGAACAGAGAAGAGTAAGTTGAGATTCTACAGAAATATGTATTTTGCACAACATTCAGAGAGTTCTGGTATTTAGTCTATATTTCAACAAAACAACCAAAAAGAATCAGAAATACTTTTCAAAAGTCCTTCAGTGCAAAACATATGAATTACCCAACAGACCTTAGGCTCTTGCTGAAAACRGGCAGTGTAAGACAGACAGTTGAAGAAAGCATGCATGGATGAGCAAACAAAACCCACCTAAAGCTACTGAAATGTTACAGTGTTCCAAACCAAGTAGCCAGGTGATTAAGGATCTTTGAAAACACATGATGTTAGAAGGCAGGAAACTTGCCAACTTAGTAATTAAGTGACACCCCCCTCCCCCAACACACACACGCGCGCGCGCACACACACACACACACACACAGAGGGTTTTTTTGTTTAAAAGAAGTGCAAGTAACTTTTCATAAGTTTTCAGTAGAAGCTGCTCTTCTGTAAATATATTTGTTAAAACTAGAGTACTGATGCCTTCCTCTCTTCTAAGGCAGAAGAACCTCCAAGATAATCTAGGCTGACCCCAGGGGTAATGAAAGCCACAGACCCAGGTAGGAATTTCTGTACCTCAGACAGATATTTACTCAAGTATGTATCTCTATAAAAACATTCCATCTTCATTCAAAGACCTCAACTGATAGCAAATCTCCTATTCTCTTTCTAAACATTTTTAATGATTCATTATTCYTATTAAAAGTTTGCACCATAGAATTTATCATTACCTGATTTTTATCTCTCTATGCTGTCAATGCACAATGCCTTGGAAATGTTTTGCTACGTCTGAAATACAAAAACAGTCATATGAAATCAACAGTCATATTATAGATGTAAAGATTATTTTAAGGAATGAGCTATATTTCATTCAAATATTTTTGAATTAAAGTTAAAGGAGCTAGAAAGTAAATACGCTACCAGTTAAGGAAAATTACGTTTTATCCAATATATTTATGGAGAAAATACATAAAAATCATGTGCTTAAAACACTAAGCACATTACGAAATGCTTGGGATCCTGCTATACTCATACAGAATGCAGCAATAGCATAGAGCCAGGAAGTCTAGTTGAAGCCAACATATTATTTGGAGTATTTATAAGAAAAAAGTCTGCTCTAAAATTGTATTTTATTTTCTTTTTCATGCTACATAAACAGTATGACAGTCTTAAGTATAGTACTTGATCATTTTAAGTGCTCAGAAGTAAAGTTTTAGTCACTGGCATAACACAGCATGACAGCATCCTATATGAGAGGAGTTATTTTACAATATTGGTTTAATTCTATATAGCTATATGGTATTTATATATATATATATATATATATATATATATATATATAGGATTATTACATACAGGCACTTGAGCAGGCAAAAAAGATTATTAGGAAATCACAAGCATCTCAGTAACTATTTTAACATAGGTTCTACAATAGTCTGTATTACGATAACAGGATTATATGAATTACGGGCTGCCTTAAAGAGCTGTGGCTGCTCAGCCACTCTGAACTAAAGGTCGCTAGGGATGTTAAAGCATCCCTTTGGATGAGGTACTTCACCTCCACACTGTTAGTACCCTGAACTTAGCAATGCTGCTGTGAGCTCAGCCATGGCTTGACCACAGGATGCCATTACCGAGCGCAGCTCTCAAACCAGGAACCGCACCCCATTTCACCTTAAACTTGCACAGATTGAACCCGTGGCAAGTGGAGGATTTTGGAAATTATGCGGTTGGCATGCTGCCTCCATGAACTATGCACACACAGAGCATTACGTTGCAAGCGTAGGCTAGTAAAAGAATCTGACTGAAAAGTCCAACATTTTCTTAGTATATAGCAGTACAAAGCCAAGTTAGCTCAAAACTTGGCAGGAAAACAATACATTTGCACAAACTGCCACATCATCTCTACTTCTTGCATACAATTTCAACATATTAGTGACTTCTAAGTTTGTGTCCATCTCCAAATTTTTCTGCAAGCTTCAATCTTAAGAATCCCCATGCCCTATCTCTTCACCCCACAACTCTTGAGGTCCGCAGGCATTCAGGGGAGARCAGGCGTGGGATCTGGTCTGAAAGCACTACGGTAGGGTAGTGTGACCAAGGACAAAGCAGCCAGGAGAAACTGCTCTTTTCCTGCAGATCAGCACTGTGTGGGGCTCTTTCACACCAGTGCCTTTCCAGACRTAGTACGTTATTTTCCTCCCTAATTCAGTTTACTTATAGTAGGCAAGATAGAGGCTCTTTTCTCCTCCTTTAGCTTAGGACCACCTAAAGAAAATCTAATCCAAAACTGCTGAGCTGGAGGTGACTCATTTCCTTTCCTCTAGCAGTCCCCCAAGACAAGGCACGAGCAGAGTTGCTGCCCTCAAGGTTCTGATGGACTAGATGCTTTTTGTATTCTCAAGCATTGCTTGTGGGACAGCACCTATATTTGATAGCCTTCCTATGAAAAGAGTCAAGTCTGAAGAAGCTGCTTAGTGTACTGTTTTTGTACAGTACACCTTCCAGTTCCAGAGATCATCGCTCCTGTTCCCCTTTTGACATAGTGAACAGCAGGAGCAGGGCCCTTAGCTTGCATGCCTCACCAGATGCCAGCACCAGTAGCACTATCAGACAGCAAAGCAGCAGCGTATACTAGTGGGGGAGAGGTGTTCTGTTGYGGGGTGGGTTTKGTTTTGTTTTGTTTTGTTTTCCTCCTCTAAAAGCAGCTCAGGGCACTGTATGCTAAAACTTTGAATAAAGCACAACAGACTGTACCTTGAGGTACAGAAACACTTGTACCATTTACTCATCTCGACCACAAATACAAACTTCCCTGAAACATGTGTGTGTCCTCTGTCACCTACACACACTCATATCGACTCTCTCCACTCATGTTGTCAAGCACAAGGACTAAGGAGCACAGCTGTATTTTGTATTATCTAGCATGTCTCTGAAACATGCAAATTATACTCAACAGAACTGCACAACTTTCTAACGCATCAAACTCTGGCCACATCCTCTTAGAGGCATAACTGCACCTGATAAAAAGACTATGCCACCACCAGGTCCTCAACACCCCTCCCCGCAGATATGCCATCTGGGCAACTGGTCTGCATACCCCCTGCCCTTTCACCAAAACAAGCTACTAGTTAACTAATATTTGATTGTCACTAATTAGTTAATTAATCACTAGTTAACTAATATGATTACCACTGCCTGAGGTAAGTCTGAGTGTGCTCATGGAAATATGTCAGCCTGCTTGCCTAGCAGGGGCAATAATCTCCAGTAGAGAGAGTACATGGAGCCTCCTTCTTTAACCAGCACAGCTGCTGACAAAGAGACTGTATCTCTTGCCTTCTCTGAAGTTAATCCCAACAGTTTAAAGCAGACTCGTGAAGAAAACATAAATTTGAAGTTACTCTAAAAATGCAACKCCAAGGACACATTAGTTCCACTAGAGTCAAAGGATAAGCCAGATGCAATAGGTCCAATTCTAGTTGAAGAGACTGCTCAATGCAAGAGCTACTAATTCTTAATTTTGCACGGCATGACATTCCCAAGTTTGTCTCTCCCTCCAGCAACTGTGTCTAGGCAATGTACACATTCAAAAATCACTGCATCAAAAGACACTTTTTTTTTTCTTTTCCTTTTTCCAAAGCACCTTTCTTTGTAATAGTGTCATTATGAAGACTGAAGAAGCTTTCACTAAAAGGAAAAATATGCCGATCAAAATAGGAAGAGGACAAAAACCCATTCATTCCTTGTTTAAGAATTACTGAAAAGAAACATTTTTGCRGGAGGCTAAGGCAACAGTAATTTAGACAATAATAAATTGAGCGCTGTAAGAATAACTGTTCTATTGAACAAAAACTCTGGAAAGGAACTTCTCACATGGCAGTCAACAGACATTCAAACAAATGAGTAGAGTACACAAGTTACTTCAGAAAAAATACAGACTTTCCAGCAGTTTACTAYAGTGACACAACATTGTACAGAAAGATTACAGTAACTCTGTAACCTAAAATTGTCAGTTTTATTTTACAAAGATGACTTCCAAAAGCATATTGTCATTACAATTGACTTTTGAGGAAACAAACAACCTGTCATTTGATAAACAGATGAAATTAGCTGTCATTAAAACCACTTAAGCACTCCTTCCTGTTATCCTTCTCATCTCGGCAGTAACTGATAAGAAGATTTCAGGGAGGCTCAGTCCTTGATGGCAGGATCTAGAAAAGAAACAGTTTTGCATACAGTTATTCCCATTCACAGCTTCTCATTACCGTATTTCACTAACTTGCACTTAATTAGCTTCCTTCTGTCACTGACAAGAGCACAATGGACAACCTACTTCGCACAAGTCACCACTCACTGCTGCAATTACTCTTCATACCGTAGAAATATTGTAGTGGTTGCATCCTGCCACACTAACAGTGCATACAAAGGTGACATTAATGTGGTACTATTATCTAGCAACTATGAATTGCTACTGCATTCGTCAGTAGGAATTGGACATTACTCATTATCATGCAGTTAAATTACTTAGTGTACGTGGTTGAACTTGAAACTGTTACACTTCTCTAACTTCTAGAGATTATACTCCTCATGTACAGAAATGAGTGCAGGAACAGATGCAACTGTTATGACAGAATTAGAGAAAACTACCACAGTATGCTCTCCCAAAAGCATTAACCAAAATTTTTTCTGGCTAAGCAGGCAATTTCTCCAAGAGGAAAGGAACATTCGGATTGTCAAAGAAAGACCCGAACCTGGCATAACCAGACTAGCTCTGGTGCACTCCTGGAAGACTGTCCGTGACAATCCCACTTCGAAGTACAGAGTGATTAATTGTATTCCCAAAGCTATCGTGGCATACCTCCATCATGGCAGATTTCTAGTTGGCTTCAGTACTTTCCCTCTTCCACATGCCAGGTTTCTCACACCAAGAGAACCTCAGTGACAGCTGAGCTTTTAAATACCAGATTTAACACAAATAAGTTTTGCATTGATTTCTTCCACCTTCCACTACACTATGAAGCCACTTAGTTACTGCATTGACTTAAGAACTGTACTTTCTTCTACTGCACTGCAGTAGTACGTCTACTGATGCGACAACAGGAAGTAAGGATTTTCATCTATGTGGGATGTTAGCTGCCTTTTTAGTTAGCAACTTGCATTCTTTTTCATGCCAAGTATTGTAAGGATGGAGCATATGGTCCTTCGAAGGGACATCAAAACAAATATGACAGGTCAGTGCAATCATCACATCGAATGAATTCAAACAATGCCATATCTAAAATGAAATGTGTGCACATAATGAAGATTCAAATGACAAAGCACCCCTACCCTTTATCCCTCTCTGAATTATTTATGAATACTGCAACTCCAACCGTTGCCACTAGCCCAAGGACATTACATTAAAAGATAAGTTAATACACACACACACACACACACACACAAAAAA
Source organism: Rhea americana (assembly GCF_003343005.1). Taxonomy (NCBI): domain Eukaryota; kingdom Metazoa; phylum Chordata; class Aves; order Rheiformes; family Rheidae; genus Rhea; species Rhea americana. The sequence goes on from NW_028186150.1 coordinate 7,947,377, forward strand.
GGACATTCTGCAATATAATCACCACTCAAACTCCTAAGAGCTTTTAGTATATGGTGCTTCCTAGAACGCGTGTAAATTCCACATGTACAAAAATCAGCTACTGGCTCTGGCTGCCACATTACCAGAAGTGGAATCCTACAATCAAACAGGTATACAGATATATCTTAACTGTGGCAAACACACACACACCACTAACGCATCACCTTTCCACTACAAGAGAATACTAAAATACTGCCTTTGAGCCATGCATCAAGTGAACTGAAATGCATCAGAATTTCCAAGTCTCCCAAGGTGTAGGGACACACGACCCATAAATATTAACCCTATTTTYAACCATTCATGATTTACCATCAACACCCTCTCTGCCACAAAGGAGGTTTTCCTTTCTTTACCCCAGTCTTCATTCCACAGCATTTTCTGCTTTTAGTTTTACTGAACTGAATTGCAATTGGGTTTAGGTTCTGCTCCTTGCAGATTCCAAATGCCACTAGAACRTTTAGCTGACTACTGATTTTTTGGGTTGTTTCTCACTAGTCACCTGAAAGTTGCAGCAATTGTAACACTAAAAGGAGACATAGAAATAAACATTAGAGCTGCCAAGTCACCATCACCAAAAGTCTCTGTCATCACCTACAGAGCATGCAAATCACTTGCCAATTTTTCTTGAGGACAAGGTCACGCCGTCTGCCATTACTGCCAAACGGGTAGTTCAGGCCTGAACCAGAATACCACGTAAGCAGCCATTTAATGAGCAAATTGATCATGGGGAAATGCAGCAGAGCAATAGATGCTACTTGTCTCACAAGTGAAACAAGCCAGTAGCCCTGAAGCAGAGCCCACTTTTGTTTAATGCTCAACAGTACCTCCAGCAGTATCCGCTTTTGTTCAGTTTGGTACCACTGAGCTCACACAGGGTTTTCCAGGAAATAAAGACGTGGTTAAAGCAAATGTTTACATGCCCTTTGTTCTGCATCAGAACTGGCACCCTGCCCTGAACAGACTCCTTGCTACTGTAGGAAAGCTACCAAGAGGTGCCCTTCCCTTCCCATCTCCTGCTGTTTGCTGAAGAGACAGAGGTGCAGAAACAAAGAACAGTCAGAGAATTTGGGACGTATAAAATAGCAGTGAGCTGTGTAATGCTACCAGTTGAACCTTAATCTCCAAAAGTCTCCAATTTTCCTGTTATCACTGCTGTTTTTATAGCTGAGGTTATTACTCCCTCCCCATTAACGATTCTCCACTATTTTGCAAATCCCAGGTTTTATGCACAAACCTATACAAACTAACAAATGTACATCATATTATTCTGCAAATAAACAAACTAGAAATGCTAGCATATCTCGCATTCCAGGCTTCTGATTTAACTTGCAATGCCACAGGTTCTCAAGTGCCTCCTGAAATACTTTTCAGCCGTACTAAAGGAATGATATTTGCAAAGATCAACTATGTGCCAATATGAAAAACTTCTGTCTGAATATCTGCACAAGCTACTTTAATGCAATTGAAGTCGGTCCTCAAAAAATAAGGAAAGTCATCTTTGTACCCAGTTAGACACCTTCACTAAGTATTCTGGCTATGATACTGTTTCATCATTGATACATTATAAATGAACACCYCCCAAAAATATCTTTGTACACGTCTGAATTACACACCTATTTATACCCAGTGCTTTTACAGAGCTTTCCAAACATGACACAATAAGCTGAAATAAAAATGAAAGACTGATCCTTTCAGATTATAGTTTTCAATATTTTTAACAAGTTGTACCTCAACGTGCTTTCTAATCTAATCCCAAAATTGAATGACTGTAGTACGTCCATATTAATCTGTTATATGCTTTGCCACACCACATCTATGGCACTGCATAAATTACTGTAATTTAAATGAATTACTGCTTGAAAATTCTCATTTGGTAAGAAACATGCAAYGTTACAAGGCCCCAGAAAGAAAAATGTGCACTACAGTAACTAAGTTTTATAGCACAGTATATCTTGGTTCTCATAAACTGGCTATTCTAAATTGTTAAAGGACAAGAATATTAGACTGATCATATAGAACACACATCAATATGTCCAAGAAGTCAATAATAAGAAATTAAATCCATAGTTTATTTAGATACATTTCCATGCTCATATATGCAGAATCCACTTGAAAAATGCCATTAGGCTGGCTGAAGAATATTATTGCAAAAGACATTAACACCAATAGTAATTCTATCTTTGCCTGGGATAACTTGCATTTTTCTCTTCAATCAACAAATCTGCTAAACCACACAGAAGAAAAAGAACTTGCAATAAAATAAAAAAATAAAAGGAAGGTCTTTTGTTACCTGACGCTACATAGTACTACTGTTCAAGGACGACTTGTTTAAGACCGCATATTTTCACTACCTAACAGTAAAGAATGAAAAGCTTCTTGCTAYAAGCTAAAAAGAAAGTCTTTACCATGCTCCTTGAAGAGCTCATTTTCACATTACTCAGGCTTCATTATGCTGAATCAATATTCGTTTAGTCACTGGGGTTATTGACATATTTTAAAATAAAAGTATACCCTTCAGCTACTGCACTCATTACGGGTAATTTGTCTTGTCAGGGAGCAGGGAATATTATCCCAGTCTTTCAGGGGCTGACAGCCCATGGAAATACCTCCCCTTGGTTACAACTGTAAATAATTTTAAGGTAAAATATTGAAAAATCAATGACTGTTTCCTGCAATCTGTCACAAACAAATCAATCATAATCTGCACAGCCAGAGAGTATGATTTGAAGGAGATGAGAGCAGATGTAATTCTTGGCTGAAATCTCTCATTTCAAAATCACTTCACATAATGGTGTCATCATTTAAACACTTAGCAGTCACTGCAACTGTCACTCACAACATCCAGTTGGACAAAACCACAAGGAAGAGGAGGAGAAATGCCACTGCTGTTATGTAAACAAACATTTTACTTAAATGGTCGCAGCACTGGCAAATTTCACAGAGAAAACATCATCTTAAACCTTTTGTGCAGAGACAAGTATAGCTGTTATTCCTCAACAGGAGATTCTCTATAAACTAGCCTCTCAAAATGCTGTACATTTGAAAATGAAGCTAAGCTTCAGAAAAGGTATGCATAATATCTGGTATTAATACTATTTCTAAAGATATTTCAATTTCATTCACTCCAAACTGCTCATAACAGAATTAACGCATCAAATTCTCAAGAGATTAGGAAAGAAAAAATTGTCTGAAGTACCTTTGTCTTCAAGAGCAATAGATTTCAATGCTTCTTTGTCCTCTAGATATTACATTTCACATCTAATTTTCATTAGGCACACACTGACTCAACTTTAGAGTAGGTAACCACTGCAGAGAAGAAAAAAGTCATACCCTACATAAATTAACTGAAAATATATTTTCAACTCATACTCAGAGATTACTGTTGTATATGGAATTAAATTTGTATAAGGATTAATTTACACAAAGAATTAACTATTGTGCTGTTAAAATGCTATAAACAGATCTTTGTTAATGTAAATCATTTGTGTAAAACTAATCTATTTTTACAGAGTAACACTAATACTTGGACTGAAATTATTTACTTGTTGCCACTCCGCCTCACCCCGGACTCCATTTTCACCCCAAACTCCATTTTCACCCCAACACTGCAGCATTTGAGACACCCGTGTGCAGATCAATCAAGATAATAAAGGAGYAGACAGGATAAAGTTGTTGTGTAACTGTGGGCCTAAGCCCGCGTTCCTTGTACAAGCAAAAAATCCAACTTGGTTATGGAGAGTTTCACTTTGGAGTCTATGGTTTGAGCTCTCAATCTTTAATGTGCAGAACTCGTTACCACACATTCATTTTAACCACATGAGCCTTACCAACTTATTTCTGAGTATTCATCTTGCAACTGTGAAATTGAGAGAAAAAAAGCAGTAAAAGAAATGAAGTTATTTTCACTTCACTTGCAAAAGAATACCCCATCTTTCCCTAACACTGGTTTTAACGGTAAAAGAACAGGGCTTACTTTAAATCTAAGCAAGCACCTCCAAGGTTGGTGGTACTTTCAAAYAGATGTTAAGTCTCTGTCTTCTACATGGAAGCCACATATCTCCAAGACAAACCCATCACTGATACATATTAAAACCACTGTTTGTAGCAGCTGGAGAGATTCTTCTCTTAGCAAAATGAACCATTAAAAAAGAAAACTAAAATCTCAGCCCCAAACACAGTTGCAGTCTTAGAGGCTATCCAGGCGCAGGAAAACTTATCCTGGGGACAGGCCACTCTACTAAGAAAGTGAAAGAGGCTAGGGGGAAGGAATAGCTAAAAAAGACAAGAGCAGCTCCTAGAAATGAGTTGCAGTAACACACTGTGGAAGATGTTTTCTTTTTCCTTGGATGAGCTCTAGAATGAAGCTATCAGAGACAGCCTCAGGCTGATCAGCCCTTCTAAATCTCTTCAGTGGCCAACTGACACTTGCAGGGGGAAGACACTGCCTAGCACATTAAGCCATTCTAGGAGGGAGAAGCAGCGTGCCACACTAACAATGTCGGCACTTCTCCTCAGCACTCCTCCCGAGCCGGGTTGTTAGTTCTCGTGACAGTCACCCAGTTAGAGGGGTCGAGAATCACAGAAGATAGAAGAGATCATAGAATCACTGAATCCATTCTTCCTGCATGCTGATTCTCCTACTCATGAAAAACAAGAACAACAACTCTTCCCCTCCATTGTAAAGCACTTAATAAACGTTAATACTAATTAAATCAGTCACCCAGTCACATCTCCCAGACAATACTGTCAGATCTCTTCTTGCAATATTTGAGAATTATTTGGCCCAGGAGGGAGTTTCCACAAATCCCAAATGGAAAGAGAAATGCAAATTCTATCTTTGGGAGCAAGAGGTCACAGAGGGCTRCACCGTGGTGGACATTACAAAAATGCTCCTCAGCAAAGGAAGCCCTGAGAAGAAAGAGCAGCATATGCTGCAGCACTGCAGATGTTTATGGAGATTTCACGGGTCAGCATCACGAGTGCTTCTTTCTGCTGGACAATGCATTAAGATGCTATAATAGCTAAAAGGACTGTGAAGGACACAATAGAGATCATTTTAACTAAGAAGAGTTACTTTACTTTCTTCAATGAAAATGTATTTTCTTAATTGTATCTTTCTCATCTCACAGAACTGTGTGTTATGGAAACATCTGAAACAGGACAGATACCAGCTTAAAAAAAAAAAAAAAACGCTAGTATTAGTTCCTTCAGTACTGACCTTCTTGATTTACTGCTCTCACTCATAATGTTGATTTTAATCACTAGTATATGTTCATTTATTAAATGTAGCTCCACATGATCAATAAACAATTACAATAAAGCAGTGCCTTCACAGTTGCATCATGCAGTATTACTGGTAATATTACCGTTTAGCAATACAAAAATCTTCATGTTTGGGCTTTATGGAAGGAAGAATGCACCTCTGAAACAACTCCTGCCTTCCAACTCTGTTCTTCCCTTCAGCATTGCTTAGACCACTTAGACCAGACTCACCGAGATCATCTGGAGAGAGAGGGAAAAAAAGAAAAAAAAGGAAGAAAGAAAAGGAAAAAAAAAGTACTTACTACAGAATTTGCCATCTACTCCATATGATTCTCTAACTATAAACAAGACTACATGTACCTGGAAATAYTAATTCTGCGTTTTGTAAGAGGCAGAACCCAGCACCACAAAGGAAAACAGCAATTGCCACAACTGTAATACCTTACTTCCTGAATCAATCATCACCTGCCCACACACAAAATCACTTACCATTATCTTTGAGTAGGACTTTACATGGTTAAAAAGAACTTCTGGCTAATCCACACATTCTAGCTTCATATGATGTCTCCTCCTGTACTYGGACGTGCTTGCTAGGATGGACTGCGGATTCATTTTCGTCATTGCAGAGCTCACTGCTTCTTCTTTTGGGTTCTCTTGGTGAAGAATGGACATACGGAGAAAGAGGCAATGGAAGGAAAAGATAGTATTTGTCACTAAYTGAGACAGCAAATTTCTCTTACATATATGGATTATGGACTGAGCAATACATACTCCAGTTTCTTCACCTATTTATCTTCCTGGCTTGTTAAATCCCACCACTTACTACCACATCCCACTGGATGATGTTCAATTACGTATTTTCTAAAAGGTGCATCATAAACAAGTGCATGTGGAAACCACACATCTATGGAATATGGAAGTCTAACAGCATTTTACTAGTGAATAAATAATAATTTACCAAATCATTTAAATTATATAAATATCATACAAATTATAAGAATTTGCTTTTCCTCAAAAGAACAGCAGTCTAAGTTATGAGCATGGGCAGTAATTTAAATATGAATGTTTGAGACATTCAAAGGGTTCCAGTTAAGTAAACAGAGGCAAAGAGGTTACATGAACTAATCTAGGTCATATGATGTGCTAGAAATTGAATGAGGAAAAAATTCTAGGATTCAGGACTCTTGTCCCTTCCCTACCACAAAAATCTTTCCCATATGCTTCTCAGCTAGTAAAAAAGTTTCTCAGCCATTCTGCAACCTCAGATACTACCTGGGTTAGCTTCATATATRCAAAGTAGCACTGTTTATACCTAGAGAGTAATAGCTCGAGTCTAACTGAAGCAAGAAATTAAATGCTGGAATAAACTTAAGAAAAAGCAAAAAGCAAGCAAAACAAAWATACCTTAAAAGTTATCTTTCAAACCTAGTCTCTGTAGAGCTGTGTTCTTCCCAAGACATGTCCATGCAACTCAAAGCATGCAGAAGCTTGGAGCGACTCAGGGGCTCCCAGTGTAACAGACAAAGTCAGCATAAACAAGTAGTTCTTGCATGATTATTATTAAAAAAGAAGTTGTAGGCATCTTTTTAAAATGACAGAGTATTCTTAATAAAAGCTTCAAGGAGGTTTTACAGCTGCATATTATCCAACGAAACCAGTAATAAACCCTACTGTAGCATTATTTAGTGCAACTCCGATACACTAAGAGTTACAATCTCAGTTTTATTTATCATGCCAGCTAAAATGTTAGTTCTTGACTTTACAGTAGCAGCCAAGTCTGTAGCTGTTTTATCCCAGCACACTGCTGTCTGGATATTGATACTTTTTTATGGGATATGAAAGAAGATCTTAGTTACCTAATATAGCTTAATTGAAAACAGGAGACCCAAATATTACATTGTACATTATTCTATATAAAATAAATATGAAGGGCATGAAAAGTTTTGTAGAAGCCAGCAGAGAATATTTCAGAGGTTAACTCTGAATTCTTGATTTGTGACAGAAGTGTTTAGGAAATCTGCGGCAAAGATAAGCTTATCAAAAGAAAAGGCAGGAACTCGCTCTGTTGGGAAAAGGGAATCCAGGAAGATGCATCTTCTGGGGAGAGGCTATGAGAGAATRATCAGTCACAAGTTTGTTAGTATAGTGGAATTTCTGTTAGGATTGCCTGGATTCATTCTGAATGGTTTGACTAGTTAGCTTTTGTGAAACAATGAGAGCAACAAATGAAGACTGTGGCCCTATGCATGCATTCACGTTAATCCGCAGGAAGCTGATTCAAGAATTCTTCATCTCYGAATTACCCATATTAAGGCCTAGAAACTAGAGAAATTTGATATTAATAGAAGGAATTATGAACCATTAAAAAAAGAATTTTTTTGAGCGTGAAACTCAAAAGGTTCCTGTCCTTGAGTTTCTCATTASAAAGGTAATGCTGAGCTACTGCTGCTAAAACAGTCGTTAGGACTGCAAATATATATACTGGGATTAGTACGTGTGAGCATAAATTAGATCAAAGGGGTTTTCATTTTAAGAAAGTGCCGCCATTGGAAGTCACCCACCCCYTAACATTCACGCACCAGGTCACATACTAGCTCCAGCAACACCCATCCAACAGCAGCACCTGGGGTTGAACCAGAGAAACAGAATTTACCTCGGCATTGGGAGCTACGGACACACACGTGTTCCGTAAGACAACTAACTTTCTTCCCTCCCCCCCACTAAAGCCAACCATTAGAACCTTTTTTCTGCATATGCCCATAGAACTGTAAGCAAAATAAACCCTCAAGACATTTTTAAACTTAGTCCATATCATGCCAACAAAATCAAGCAAGTAGCACCAGTTAATTAAAGGAACCTTCAAGGGAACCTAAATACAGTTTCAGGTTCTCCCAAGATACTATCAAGATCTTGAGAGTTATATGTCCAATACAGTAACTATGTGCTCAAGGCTGCCAGCTGCACTTCTCCATATGATATTATTCCACACACTAAACAAGTTATTTGATCTATTAAAAAAGAATCAAGATTAATAATCAAGTTTCTTTTAGTAGACAAAAAGTGATTTTGCATATAGAGGCTTGCTGAGAAAATCAAGACAAAAAAAATCTACTTTAGCTACCTAATACCCAATTGCTGGATAGAGAAAAGAGAAGTTCTGCCAGGTGTCTATGAGTTTATACCTGAATCTCAGACCACAAGCACAGAAAGAGCGCTGACAAAATTTCTCTGACCGGTAAATGCAGGCAGTAGAAATAGCAGAGGAATTAAGAAGTTCTATAAGAACTCTTTTATGAGAATATTCACCTATTCCAAGAACCACCTTACACTGGCACCTCCACTGCAAATACCTGTAACTCTCAGCAACTCATCTTAGATGCCAACAGCAATATGTACATGAGTAAGCATTTGCAGGTAAGTGCCCCAAAGTTTTACTGCTAATGCTCCTGCCAATATTTTTSGGGCATGATTTTAAGCTATTGTTCAATTAATAACATACTGATTTAAAATGGTAGAACACAGAAACACCCTCCATCAACACATGAATTAGTTTWACTTCCATGTTACTGTAAAGGTGAGGATAGAAAAATATCTTCTTTTCTCTTCAGGCTTAAAGTACATTCACATACATAAAATACCTACGCATTTGTTTTGTTCTGCTATTAGTCTGTGTTGTTAATACTTGTAAAAACACTGCAAAAAAAAACACCTCTAAGCAGTCAACTTCTGCTACAACATATCTTACTATTTATTTATAGCACCTAGCTTTAAAAAGAACAGAGGGCATTTGGGGGAAGAGGGGGTGTTAAAGGATTGCTTGAAGTTGTGTGTGTACCTCTCTGTAACACATTCATGAATTGAAGAGGGGAAAGAATTAATCAGTAAGTGTCTAAGGTCAAGTACTGTGATAAAGAAATATCAAAACTGTTCTGAGAAAACAGCCTCCTTCTCGTCTGCCCCGGAAAAAAAAATAAAATGTTGAAATGTTCTCCTAATGCATCTCCCTTCATAATTCATGCCAAAAGATGACATTTTCTCAGGATCTTAATTAAGATAACGATGAACACCTGTGTCGGCATTCTTTGGCAAGACAGCATTATCCATCATAATCTTTTAAGTACACTCAAAAAACACCCCCAAAAAACAACAAAAATCATATGATGGAACCAATCATCTGTTGCCTTTCCTTGCACTAGTTTTATATTTCAGGTGCACGCAAGAATGATTAGATCTTTAAAGTCTGCAATAAAAGTAAGATTGTTAGATTTTAAAGTTTCAACAGAAAATAGCTATTAAAGTAATTAAATTAAGGTATATTATATCCAAGATACCTAAGCTTAACTCCATCCACTACAAGCCACCTGCACCCATACCACTTGGAGTTAGAAATTATCAATGATTGTCCTTTTTAAATACATTGTTTGCTGTCATTGTCAAGATCACCCCCCCCCTTTGCTTCCCAGAAGGAAAATATTCACAGCTGATCCCTATTATACATTCATGCACTACTTTATTAAGCTATTTTATGCTGTACCACATATGTTTGCACATCCTAAATGAAATTATGCAAATAAAATCAGTGTAGAAAAACAAATACACAGGTTCAAATACTGTTACATTTTGGGTCACCACATTTTGTGCAGTCATCTCAAATCCAAGTTTCACACATGTCAGAAATCCTACTGCAGTCAGACTACTAAAGTAAGCAAAGACCATTTTAAAAAGCTTTGCAGGATCTGCCCTTCAGATTGAAGACTATAAAAATAGTGATTTTTAATTATTTATACAGCTGAAATTAAATTCACAAGCCTTAATTCAAACAAAATAACAACTGCAGAGCTAACCTGAAATCCTACCCATTGTTAAGTCAGATCTGACTGTTAAATGTTTCTTCCATTGTATTAACAATTTTTATTTCTAAGAAATAACGATGAAAATATATAAGGCATGGGATTTTAATGTCAGCCTGCAGTTACATCATTTCACTGGCATCTAGAAATCAGACTCCTCATAACAAGACCGTATCCATACCTCCCAAYGTTCCTACCTTCAGTAAATACGAGAAGCAGCAAATGTATCCTCAGAGCCCTATATTTGTTAATAAAACTGTAAGAATTGTATGAACAAGGAAACGAGAATGTTAAAATGAACTTGGTTCCCTTTAATCAAAAGAAGGGCTGAACAGTCCTGCAAAGCAGATTAGTCTTAGGCTTTCACATTTTAATATGCTTCTATCAGAGAAAGAGTGGCTGTGACTAGTCACTCAGTAGAGCTATCAATGTGCAAATAAAGCAGAAAATAGAGATATCCTCAGGAAATGAGTCTAAAATTTGACATAAAGCGAAGGTGACAACCACAGCAGTATAAATATAAACTAAATATTTCAATATCTTGAAGAATTATCTACAGTTCTTTTAAAACTGCAAAGAATAAAATAGTGGAATAATGCAGAGAGAATGCTGGTTTGATAGACACATTCCTGGTGCTGTTTGAGTCCTACAGCTACCTTTTACTAATCAGCTTTGGTACTACCCTGCAATGCATGGAAGTATGCACGAACCCACTACATTTGCAAAATGCACACACACAGAAGTAAGATTAACAAAATACCAGAAATTAAGACAGTCATTTTACATGACATTAGCCTTACCTCCTCCTCCTCAAAAAAAAATAATAATAAAAAATCAGATGCCCGGAAAAAGACAGTTAAAACTTCTGCTTCTCCCGGCAAGTAAGTTGGCAAGGAAAAGCAGTTACTCATTCTACACACATATAAAATAAACGTTAAACACGTGAAACTCTACCAGGTTATCTTACTTACTGAAGGACAGGTCCCGTCAGGAGTACAGCAGCAGCTCTTCTGAGTGGGGGAACAAGAAAAAAAGAAAGAAAGAAAGAAAAAAACCCACAGAATGCTTTGGAGCAGCGGCTAGAATTAACCCGGTGGCAACACCGGCGACACGGCAGAGCTGAAAACTGATGAAAGTGCACACCTGTGTGGATTGAGCTTGTAAGCCAGTGCGCGGCCGCGCCGCTACGGCCCTTCCCCGCGACCGCGGGCGGCCCCGCCAGGCTCTCTGAGGAGAGGAAACCACGTACCCTTCCACGAAAAATTAAAAAAAAATAGAAAAAATGGAAAAAAGAAAAAGAGAGAGAGAAGGAGGGGGCGGGCGCGGCGCGGTGCCGGTGAGGAGCACCGCGGAGAGCCGCCGGCCCGCGCCGCTGCGCCGCCGAGACTCCCGGAGAGCCACTTAATCTAAGCAGGATTTCCATAAGTCCTTTAGTAACTACAGGAATTGCTGCGGGAGACCGGCACAAACAGGGCTTTCTCCCCCCAGCCCCAACCGCCTCGACGGGA
>NW_028186150.1:7959134-7961777 GCF_003343005.1 Rhea americana
GGCACGGCACGGCACGCGCCGCCGCCTCGGCCCGCAGCGCCTCCGCGCGCCCTCCTACCCGTGCCGCTTCCGGACTCGGCGCCACCCGTGGCCGCCAGCCGCTACCCCTCCCTCGCCCTCTACACACGCCCGTCCCGCCTCCGCGCTGARGGATAGCCCGAGAGGCCAATGGGAGAAGGGGCGGGCCCGCCGCCGCGGAGAGCGCAGCCAACCGGGGGCCGCGGGAGGCGGGACCAGGCGCGGGGGCTGCTGGGTAGTGTAGTGCGGCGGCGGCTCGGCCCCCGCCGCGGGGGAGGCCCCGAGGGGGAGGCCCCGAGGGGGTGGGAGGGGGCGTCCCGGGGCGGGGGGCGCGTCTGCCTTTCCTCTTTGCGCTCTTTCCCGTTCATCTTCATGGCTTTCGCCCTCGCAGGGCCGCGGCGGCGCGGGGCAGCCCGCACCCGCCTCACAATACTCGCGAAAAAAAAAAAACAGAAAAAATGGAAGAAAAGGGAAAAAAAGGAGCGGGGCGCGCGGGGCGCCGCCGCGAGGCCCGCGGGGGCTGGCGCCGGCCCCGCCGCTCACCTTTGTTCCGGCGTCGGTGCCTGCCGCCGCCGCGGGGCCGCCGCGGGGCCGCCGCGCTCGCCCCCTGCCGCGCCTCGTGCGCTGCCCTCGCACCGACACGCGTGTCCGTGGGCGCCCACCGCGGGAGCGGGCGGAGGGAGCGGAGCAACCCCCCGAGGGCCGCCTGCGGGCGGGGAAAAAATAAGAACAGCCGCGCCGCCGCCGCGCCGGGGCAGCTGTTCCCCTCCGAAGACGTCGGGGGCCGCGGCCGCTGTCCGCGGCGGCTCCGGGCTGCTGGCGGCGGCGGGGCCCGGGGGGCGGCGGGGGGGATACACCGGGATGCCTTCCCGGTGGGAAATATATCTGGGGGAATCAACGGAGATTACATCTTCTGATCGGCGGGGATTTACCCGAGTTCATATGGTTTTAATCTGCTTTCGCTTCCTCGCATTCACGAGCGCGGAGGGGCTGGGGGGGGGGAGATACCTGGTTTATTATTTAGATCCGCCGCTAACGCCTCATTTTGAAAGGTTTCTCCCGAGCCCTCTCTGCCCCCGGCCGGGCGCCGCCCGCAGCCCCTTCCGCTGGGAGAGACCCGCTCGGCCGCCCGCCCGCTCCCCGCCACGGCTCCAGCCGCGCCCGGCGAGGCCGGACCCAAACCCTGCCGGGGAGCCGCCGCCAAGCCGCCCGCCAGCCCGGCGGCTCCCGCAACAGGTCCGGCCCGGCCCGGCCCGGCCCGGCCCCCCCGGTCCCGACGGCCGCCCATCCCCGCCGCTCCCGGCCCGCGCGCACCGCTGCCCCGCTGAAAATCGTTTGGGTTTTTTCCAGTTTAAAAAAAGAAAAACCAACAAACACCCCTACGCACACCGCCGCCACCCGTATATCCCACGTTGTCGCGGCTCCAGTGATTTAGTGGGGGGGGGGGGGGGGGGGGGGGGGGGGGGGGGGGGGGGGGGGGGGGGGGGGGGGGGGAGGCGGAGGGAGATGGGTGGCTAATAAATCTTATTAAATATCTTTTTTTTTCATATACTGATTGGCTTGCATTCCAGCGCAGCCCGGCTCCGCGCGGTATTTAGCACATGCAGAAAGTTGGAGCTGATCTTAAATGTCTCGGAGGTGACTGCGCTCCGGGAGCGGCGCAGTGGAGCCGCGGCGGGCGGGGAGGGCAGAGCGGGGCGCGCAGCGCGCAGCCCTCCCGCTGGTTGGGCCCGGCCGCGGCCGCGCAGCGGGGTCCTGCCAGTCCTTCCACTGACAACACCCCGCGAAGGAGGAGCCTCGCCGCGCCGCGCACAAGGCGTCAGGAGCTGCAATTTCCAACTTAGCATCTTGGCAGGACCCTTCGGAAAGCGAGAGCGAGGAGGAAGGGGGAAAATAAAAGCGCCCCCCCCCCCAGTGCAAGGGGGGAGAGAGCGAGGGAAGGAAAAAAAAATAGAGAGAGAGTGGGGGGAAAGGAAGGGGGAAGAAAAAAGGAAGCGGTGCCAGGCTGCAGGCGAGCGAGGAGCAGCCGCCCAGGCGCAGAGGCAAGGTGCCGCCGCTGCCCGGCTGGCGAGGGCGGAGAGGCGCCCGCGAAGCCCCGGCCGCAGCGGCCCCAGCCCGGCAGCGCGGCGGCTCCCTCCCGGCGCCTTGGGCTCCCGGGTATATGTGTGCGCCTGGCCATGTCGTATCCTCAGGGTTACTTGTACCAGCCGTCAGCTTCCTTGGCTCTCTACTCCTGCCCGGCGTACAGCACCAGCGTGATTTCCGGACCCAGGACCGATGAACTTGGGAGATCTTCTTCGGGCTCCGCTTTTTCCCCTTATGCCGGATCTACCGCCTTTACTGCCCCTTCCCCGGGTTACAACTCCCACCTCCAGTACGGCACCGACCCGGCCGCCGCCGCCGCCGCCGCCTTCTCTTCCTACGTGGTAAGCGCCGCGCCGGGCAGCGGGCCGGCGGCATCCCCCGCCCGCTCGGGGCCTCCGCGCCGGCCGCGGCCCCTTCCAGCGCCGGCCCGAGGTGCCGCGGACAAAAGGCAGCCCCGGCGCCCGGCCTCGCCCTGCAACTTTTCTGCATTGTTTCCCGTGTGTTTGCACACGCTGTTGCTAGACCCAGCGCCGGGCAGGG
>NW_028186150.1:7964807-7966454 GCF_003343005.1 Rhea americana
TTAATTTTTTTATGCCTATTGTTTTTTTTCCCTTGGGTGTGAGCTAAAGTTTAATGCAAAAAAAAAAAAGGAAATAGGCTATACTTACTAGATACAAAAACTGCAGTCGCCTTTGTAAAATGCAAATATTTAATTAAAAGAGATTTTTAACAGAATCCAAACCACTCTCTTTCTGCAACGGGCAAATACGTGCATAGCTTGTGGGGGAGGGAATACATTTTTGAAGAGAAAAGCGGAGCTCAGTTTAAGCCCTTGTAATATACCTGAAGGGTTTCCAAAGTGACTGACGGTTTCTGAAAGGCTGGGAAGCGCCAGCAGGAGCTGGCAGCGGCGCGCGGCCGGTTCCGCGCTCCGCGGGGGGAGCTGCGCGCCGGCAGCGAGCGGCTGCGCTAGCAGGGGCAGAAAGAAGCGGCGGTTTTGTAGGTGAAGGCTTAAATCAGGACATGCACAAAAGCACTTGTTAGAAACACCAAACCGAAGTGCAGCCCCCATCTTTTAACCTAATTACTTCCAATCAGTGTCGTGTTTTATGCAAAGCAATCAGCTGGTGAACTTTGCTAATGAGTTCGATTTTATGCCAGATTTAGCCCTTATTGCTATTTCAAAGGTGCTGCCGCGTTACGAAGGCGGGAGCCGGGGCTGGCGCGGCAGGGAGGGCGCCGGGGGGGCCGGGCCGCCCCCCGCGCGCCGCCCGGCACCGCGGGGCGCGGAGCGGCGCGGCGCGGGGCCCGCGGTGCTTCCCCGCGCTCGCAGGTAGGTGTCACACTCGGCCCGGCTTTGGCCGCCGCCGCGGAGGGCAGCGCGGGGCTCCGCGGCCGCCCGCGAAGCGCGGGGCGCAGCGCCGCCGGGCGCGGAGGGCGGCGGCCGCAGTCACCGCCGTGCGCGCAAGCCGCGCGCAGCCCGCCTCGCCCCCAGGACGGGCCGCGAGCGCGCAGAGCCGGCTCCGCCGCCAGCTCCGGGGACAGGTCCTCGCCGCGCAAAACGCGCGGTGAGCGTGTCCGCAGCGCGTGCGACTCTATCGGCGCGATTAATTCGCTGGGAATAGGTGCGGTGCCGTTGGAGCCGGTACTAAGTCACCCCTCGGTTTCACTTGTGAGTTGCTTTTTCTTTTTGTTTGTTTTTTTTAGAAGCCAGATAATTATTTTGTAATCTCTTCAACTTTGTCAGAGCCATTTATTAGCTGTAACAGGTTTATTCATGCATATTTACATTTTACGGGATTTTTAAATAGTAGTTTGTATTTTATGTTTTAAAGATGCAGTCAATGTTCACTTGGTTATATGATCTTTGTAGATAATCTGGTTTAAAAATCAAAATTGTTTCCAACTGAATGTGTAAAGAAATCAAATATTCCTGGGATAATAGTATGTTATTTTGTCACTTTATAAATTATAAATTATAAAYGACTTTTTAAAAAACACTCGGATTCCTCCGTTGGATCTTTTCTTTACAGTCGGGGAGACCCKTAGGAAGCCGTATTTTTCGCAGGGAAGTTAGCTTTGTTGAACTCACCTGCTTTATTTAAAATGGAAGAAAGTTTGCCTAGTGCTGGGGGGGAGGGGGGGGTGAAGGTGCAGGGCTAATGTCAGTACGGGCAGCTCCGCTGCCGCCCTGGTTTCGAAGTAAATCGCTGCGGGTTATGGGAAG
>NW_028186150.1:7967454-7969074 GCF_003343005.1 Rhea americana
GGGGGCGGCCCCGGGGGTGCCCGTCGCCGGGTGCCCCAAAGGCCCCGGAGCCGGCGGCCGCCGCGAGGAAGGAGCGGAGCCGGGGGGGCGCGGGGCCGTCGGGCGGCCCGCAGCCTGCTGCGTCCTCTTTCACGCTTAAAAACAAAACAAATCCCAGTTTAGCCCCTCGGCGCAGCGGCCCGTGCTTACATCCACCCCGCTGCTCTCCCGGCCGCCGCCTCCGCGGTGCCGAGCGACCCGCTCCGCGGCGCGGCACCTCGCGGGCAAGCGGCCGCTCCGGCGGGCAGCGCGCTCCCGGGGCGGGGGGGGGCTGGCTTGTAGGGCTTCTCCCCCCACACACAAACTCGGGTAAGAGCATCTAAGCAGCACCGTTTCTTGTCGTGCCTAGAAACTGCTCGAAAGCCCCTCCGCTACGAGGGCAAGGGGGAACCACACGGGCAGCGAGTTTAGAGGAGGCGACTGGGGGGGGGAAAAATGCCGAGTTTTTCCGTGGTGATAAAGTATCGGAGTTTAAACCTAAACCCCTTCGTCTCTCAAACTGGGGATGGGGGAAACGCGCGTGAAGTTAAAACACGGACGGAGAAACCCCCAAGCGCACCGCCCGCGCCCGCGCCCGACGGCAGCGAGCGGGCGAAGCGCGAGCGCGGCGGCCGCGGAGCCGGCCCGCAGCCGCTCTGCGCACAAGCGGAGCGCCGGGCTCCTGACCGCTGGCACTGCGCGGGGTGAAGTCACGTCCCCCACGGCCCGCTTCGCTCGGACAAACCGCCGGGGAAGCTCCGCGGTGCCGCCGGGGCTGCGGCGCAGGCTCGGCCGCGGTGCGGCGCGCACAGGGACCCCCCCGCTCCCCTCTTTATATGACCTGCTTAGATTATTAGTAAGGACATCTGTGGCTGGCAACGGAACAAGTGTTACCAAAAACAGAACCGGCTGTTTTTCCAAATGAGCAATATGTTAATTCCTCATCCCCCCTCTGGTTTCTTTAAAACCTGGCACAAATACATCAATAGCGGAGAATAAGGAGCCTTTGCAGAGAACAAGTGGCAGTTTTGAATTTACCTTTTGTGTGCGCCTCAGATGCAATCTTGAGGCATTTTTTTTCCTCTCTCTCCCACAGAAAAAGGGTGTTAATCTGCCCTATCTTGGGACCCCAAAGGATTGGAGTGGAGTAGATATTCACTGGAATCACATAGGGGAATAAGGGTCTTGCTTTATTGAATCATCAAATCCCAGGAATGAAGCTCTTAATTAATTATGGGTGCTAAAAATTCAGGCCAGCTGTTTCTTTTTACGCGGCTCTGACAGAGAAAGACAAAGTCGACGTCGAGCTCTCCTAAGGCACACTCAGCATAAATCAGCGCCCTCGGCGGCGCTGCGGGCCGCGGCGCGGGCGCGGGGCACAGATGGCGCTTTGTCCCGCATTCCTCCACCGCAGCTCCGCGGGCGCGCAAGCGGCCAGGCCCCGTCTCCGCGCCTCTCTGCCGCCCGACGGCCTCGCCCGCCTCCGGGCCGCGCCCCGCGGAGGCGCCCTCAGCCCGCGGTGGCTCGGCTTCGCCTCCGCGGAGCGCGGCGAAACGCAGCCGGCCGCGCTCCCTAACCGCCTTCGGCAGCCGGTGGCTGCTC
>NW_028186150.1:7969221-7973818 GCF_003343005.1 Rhea americana
GGCGTGGCGCTACGCGCCTCCAGCCCAGCCTCGGCGGTTCCCCTCCGCATGGGCACGCGTGTTCCCCCTGCGAGGGCAGAGGCGTTTCCCTGCGCGCTTTCTGCGCGGCCTGGAGGCGCGATGCCCCCGGGAGGGCTGCGCTGCGCTCCAGGAGCTGACGCCGGCCGGCGGGGGGGGGTGAGGGGTCGCGCGGGCGCGCAGAGCTGCGCGGGGCCCCCAGGCCGCCCCGCCGACGGCAGCCCCGCGCCCGGGGCTTCCCAGTCCCCATCCCCGTGGGGGCGGCCGCCTTTGTGCAACAGCCGGAACGCACCGGGAGCGACGTGCGCGGCTCCCAGGGCCGCTGCCGGGCGCGGGGGGGAGCCGCCCGCCGCGGGGAAGCCCGCGCTGCCTCGCCGCGGCCGCTGCCAGCCCCCTCGCCCGGGAAGCTCTGCGCCCCCCAAACTTCCAGAGAAAACGGGGCTCCTCGGCACGCCGCTCCTCCCCGGTTACCATTAGGCAACTCGCTGCGCGCCCGCAGCCCGGCGCGGGCGGCTGCAGGCAGCTCTGCAAGGAGCCCCCTGCGCAGCGCGGTGCCGCTCCGCGCCCGCCCGGCGAAGGGCGCAGCGCGGGCCGCATCCTGCCCGCTGCGCGGCCCTGGCGCCCCTCCGGCCGCCGGGCCGAGCGCGGCCCCGTCTCCGAAACGGGGCGTATTTCGCTCAGACACCTCTTTTCCACCGAAATCGACTTTTATTTGCTTAAAGCAAACCACAGACCTCTCCGCGCTCAGGCCTGATGGATGCAAATGTAAATGTGCACTTATTTAATTGGATCAGGTCCCAAGATAAAAGAGATAAACGGCTCCCAGTTTGCCAAGTTATTTTCAGAGGCATGCAGCGATGTGTGGAAGGAAAGTTAATGAAGAGGAGAAGAGACACTGTACTTAAAATACCTCGGGTCTAGACTGGGAGAGGGGGAAGGCTCGGACCCCGCCGGGGCGGAGCGCGGCGGAGCAGGGCGGAGCGGCGCGGAGCGGCGGCGCGCGGGCGGCCCCGGCGGCGCGCAGCCCCGCGCGCAGCCCCGCGCAGCCGGTGCCCCGGGGGGAGGATGCGCCGCGCGAGGCAGTTAATGCCCCTTCCCCGSCCCCCCCGGCCCGCTCTGCTCCCGCACTGCCGCCCCCCTTGTTCCTCCCCGTGTTCTACATCCGTCTGCGCGGGGCATTAACAGACGGTTATTGATACAAACCTAGTTTTTGTTGCTAAAGGCCTTCCAAAACAAATTCTCCGGCTGAACGCCAATGTATGCATGTTGGCTGGTGACAGCTGATTAGTGAAATGATTTACGGCCAAGTTAAAAAAAAATGATACTGTCAAAGGCAGCAATTTGAAAAAAAGATAAGACAGCACAGCCTCCAGGCTTTCCACTGTAAAGCCACCCAACAAATCCAAACCTACGCTACAAAATACCTGCAACGCTCAAGTAATCGATTGGTCGCAGATGAACCGCAGTCTCGACTACGGCGTGCCCCGGGAAGCCGCGGCTCCCGGCGGCCTCACCCGCGGCCGCGCAGCCCCGCGCAGCCCCRCCACCCCGGGCTTAGTCCCCCTTTTTGTTTCCAGACTGTTTCTGCTCATTAATTGATTTTAAAAAAATCCCCCCTTCCTTCATTTCTCTGTTGCTCTTCTTCATAAAGAAAGCTTTTGCTCTGCAATAAAGTAAGAGACTTTGATCCCAGATCATCCTCTTAGGCCTTCCAGCTGAAATCAGCGGAGAAACTATGTGGAGTTATTGTTCGCACTTGCTGCACTTCTGATTCAGAAAGGGCTGATTTATTAGCTTGTCAAGGGAAGCATTGTTCAGGAAGGCAATCAAAAAGCACTTACCTAGCTAAACTAAAATTACTGCCTTTTCAGTGGCTAATTTGTATAACTCCCATGGAGGAACTTGGGAAGTGTTTGATGAGGCATAAAATGATGATTAATGAATTTATTGGCCTGCTGCTCATCAAATAGCAGTAGTATATCTTTCCTCTATTGGGCGTTGGGTCTAATGCTACATGTCTGTGTAAAGCAAGTCCAATATGATCTCCTTTTTAGCCCCCTTTTAACCCTCATGACCTGAAGAATATCTCCATGTAACAGAGGCAACATCAGGGGACGGCAGAGACAAAGAGCCTGTTTGATAAAACGGCAAATGAGAAATGTGAGGAAAGTTGCTGCAGGGACAGATCTGCTCAGTTTTCAGCTTTCAATCACTTTGACTACTGAAGTGGGAAGAATGTAGAAACTAGATAAGGTGCGAGAAGCAAAAAGAAAATGACAAACCAATTTTAACTTTCATAAAGGATCCAGGCAAACAACTTTATTGCAGCCTGAAAGAAAGAATGAGTAAAGGGATCTGCTGCCATTCCTGAGCAATCACACACGGGCACCCCCTTGCCACACGGCCATGGGTGGAGACATGTGGGCAACATCCCTGCACACTGACCATGCCCGATGCCACCCTGTAACCTAATCAGGGCTCTGGTCAGATCTGATGCAACTGTTTTGAGCCTACACGTTTTAAATCCTTTTCCTCTACTGAAACAGTTTGGGGGGTTCTTTTCCAAGTACTRCTAATGCTTGAATCACTGTTTTGGGGGGTAGGGACTAAGAGAAATGACATACCACTTCTTCTCTAAAGAACCTAAGTGTGATTCAGTGCTCACCTGTGCACAGATGTGACCAACAGGCTATCATATGCTCCATGCATTGCTTTTGATATATGCAATATGTATACTTTCAATAGCTTGGGACCTCAGAAGACCAGAAACATTGCTGACATCCCCTAGAACATGTTTAAATAAGTTTGCCTGAGATTTGAAGCCAGCATCTTCCTAGGAGTGAATCAATCCAGCTCTTCACTTCCACATCCTGTTTCCGGGAGGTCCAGAGCAATGGGTCTAGCTTGCTGAGGGAGCTGCAGCTTGCACATCTTCCAGCAAAGGTGCACATGGCTACGCAGTTAGCTGGAGCCAACAGACAGAAAGCCAGCTTCTCTCATTACCTCTGGGACTTCACAGCAGCATCTCAGGCCCTGTGTGTCAGCAGGCCACCATGCTGAAGACCGAGAAGGTGCAACGAGAACATTTTGCAGTACTGCTGAGGTAGTAACGAACTCTTACTGAAATGATGTAGTATTTTGGGCTCCAATAAAGCTCAGAGGAGCAGGAACAGTAGTGAAGTGCTTTAGAGTCACAACAGCCTGTTTGCCCTCCCTTCGTGCCCTCTGCATGCAAGTTAGAGAGTGTGGCCTGCTACATAGGCCTTGAGAGGGAGTCATGAATTCAAAGCAGGCTCTGGATGAAACAGTGAGAAAATCATTCCTTTTGCTGCCCATCCGTCTTAATATTCCATCTCGTGCTTTTTTTCTCCCTTTCTGTGACCTGTTCTGCAGTGAACCACCCAGATGCTTCAGCACCGGGCACATGAATCTGGCCAGAACCTAAYGCTGACCCATCAGACACACATGCTGCTTTCTAAGGCCGTTGTACTTTTTCCAAGGCATACACCTGAGCCCTGGAAGCTAAGAGAAAAGCTCTCACTCATTTTAAGGGGCTTTAAATCATATTCTCTGTGAAGGGCACATCTGTCTGTCCTTTGCTAGGTAATATTGTAATTTCAGTCACTCTTGTTTGCAAAATATGAAGTACTTAACATATCAAGAATCATTGTTTTTTCAGATCTGTTTAAAAATCATTTATGTAGCGGTGCAAGGCAAAAATCCCTGACCATTTTTTTCGGACTTGAAACTGCGGGAATAAATCAAAACCACCCTCCTAAGATTAGTCACCGACTTTCTTGACATAAGGAGCTAGGCACCCACCTTATGTTCAGAAGATCAGAAAACATTTACTTTAGCTCTACTAAATTGGTATTTGTCCAAGATATTTTTGGAGAAGAACTGATCTTCTGGAAAACAATGTTTATAAACATCCTCAAATAAATAGCACTCTTCTGACAAAAACCTACCATCAACATACTGCTCAACAAGTTTTATCTGCAAGTCCTTGACCTGTGACTGCTTTTACAAAGGCTCTCTGTTCATTAGCAATTTCAGGTCACTTTGAGTACTTGTGTCATGAGCACATAGCACAGCTGTAAAATACATGTATTAAATACCAGCTGCATTAATATAGTGGCTTATTTTCCTCCTCTTTGCTCCCAAAAGCAAAATGATCTTACATGCTGATGAAAAAAGACATAGTTATATTTGCATAATTACAGCAATATTGTAGGTCTTTAGTGCAACAGACCTAAGAGGCTGATTTATGATTAAATATGTATGGCTAAGAGTTACCACACCGGGTAGCGTGCACAGCATTAGACAATGACAGTTTGGGGGCATAATTGCTTTAATGTGGGCAATTAAGACTAAGTGCATGTGATTTTAGTGTCTGCCCTACATTCCTCTGAATGATTACAATGATCAATACACATGATTTGTAAGTCGCTTCCTATTGATCGAATGGTAAAATGTTTGACCTTCCTTTGAGGAAGTAATTTGCTAAATTATGACACCACGTAAAGTCTTTCTTGGTTCAGAGGTGAGGGGTAATGGTGCTCAGAGTTAAAAAAAAAAA
>NW_028186150.1:7973963-8058398 GCF_003343005.1 Rhea americana
AAAGAAAAAACAAAAGGAATTGCAAATTCGATTCTTTACAAGAAACCCTCTTGAATGAACTTTATCTGTTTACACCTCTAGGCCAAGTCATCAGGAAACTCTTGACCACAAGACTCCCGTTTCCAGGCTGCCGGGAGAAAAATGCGCGGGAGCAAAGTTGGGGAAACGGAGCAGTCTGCAAGCGCTGAGAGCAGCTGAGATGCGTGGCAGCGCTCCTCGGCTGTGTGCCAGGTCTCATKTTGATTTGCACACATGGTACAGAATAGCCTTTGCTATATCACATTAGCAGGTATGAACAGAAAAAAAGCAGAGTGCCCATGAAATCATGTTCGCAGATGAACAGTAACTCAGCTTGGCTGAGACACCTCCTCCAGGCCAGAACTGCAATCTTAAATGCACACAATACCAAAAGGAAATCAGAAGTAATAGGTGCCGATGGCACTGTGACTTTGTGCCCTGCTCCAGAGCTGTGCCMTACAGCACGAGCCACGGTGATCCCCCACCCCACCCCAGCAAGCTGCTGGCGCAGGGCAGAGCAGCCAGCCCAGGAGATCAGGATCAGCCCGGGGAAATCTGCATCCCCACAGGGGACAGAAGCAGGAAAGGACCTGTAAAGGCAGCAAGTGATTGAGATGATCCAGCACCTGGAAGGTCTTCGTGTATCACAGGGCTGGTGATGGGCTGAAGTGCCCAAGGAACATCCCCATGTCTTTAAGCAAGACCAGGCACACCAGGGTCTGAGCAGTCAAACTCCATCCTCACATACTGACTCCTTCTCAAAAATACTTAATAACATCACAAGAATTGGTAACATAACAGTGCTTTTGCATATCCATATCATGAAAGATCTGAAACTGATACTGCCTATCAATAGTTATTTCAGTTAGATAGATCTGCTGTGATACAATAAACTTTTCTAAATGTGATTCATAACCAGGTTTCAAAGGCTGGAATACATGTGGGACTATATTCCCAAATGATTATTYAATGCAGTGATATATGTCCACCTAAGAGAGGAATATCCTGCCTTAAGAAGGCTTCTGTATCTTTCTACAAGGCAAGATGTGAGAGCAAGACAACTTTCCTAAGAGTCCTGAGCAATAACACTGCTGTGTGTTTCAGACTACCGCAGTATTTTGCGCATGCAATTACAGTAGAAACCAATTCATAGCGATTATTGCTATTTCCTAAACATTGATTTTCATATTTGAAAACCAAACAAACCAAACCTCCCTGCCTGCATATTAAAGAAGGCCAGCTAGCTTCTCTCTTGGAAAAAGTCATGGAGACTGTGTACGATATCACTGATGCACATGAGAGCCTTCTTCACCCATTAAACACATTTTCAAATCTCAAACTGCTACATTCTGTGTCAAAACAGTATCAGATCTTAGACTGAATAAAGCAAGAGATCCTTTTGCTATCAAGATGCTATTAAATCTACRAGTATAAATACTGGAGCAATAGTCATAACACCATAATAACGATAGCATAGGTACTACACTGCATAACAAGTTTTAAGACACACAGAAGAACTGCATGGTCCCTGGCTATCCTGTGGGTGCTAGCCACCACAAATACACACTTTGAACAATTTCAGACCTCAAAACCTGCAGTAGTCATCCAGGAGCTCTTGAAAGAGTGAAGCGTTCGAACTGCTTACAAAAATACGCTCGCTCAGTAAAATCAGCTACTAATCCGAAGGACAGGAAGATAACGAGCATTGCTCTTACTTTCACACTCACACCTTCCTTCCCAGAAGGAGGAGCAGCAGGAATAAGGGGCACTGCAGGATAATTGGCATACCAGAGTAATTGCTTTAACTGATCATTCAAAATAAAAACTCGAAAYGTTCACATAAAGCGACACGAAAATGACCGAGCACGATGACTTCAAAGACAAACCCTTCCTGTAGCCTACTGGAATKCTTAGAACACGTCAATTCACCAACAGATAAAAAAGTGGTTGACRTGACTTCCAAACTTCTTTGACAAAGCCCCTCACAAGACATTATTAAAGAAACTTCTCAGCCACAAATGCTCCTGCATGCCAAGACGCACTGCTCCAGCTCCTGCTATCTGGCGAGAATCCCCAGTAGGCTGGAAACAGSTGGGATTGCCCGAGTGCTCTGCGCTTCAACGAAGCACGAGCGTGTGACACTGGAGTACTCTCAGAGAGAGAAAGAGTAGAGCTGCTACCAGGGCAGGTCCAGCAGCCAAGAGGTTTCAAGGGAAACCCATAAGCACAGAACCCTTCCAGCTAGCACGGCAGGGACCTTTGGAGTTGAGTCAGTAATGTTTTCAGCCATCTGCAAGAATGTACATCAAAAGTTGTAGATAATACAGCGAAAGAGGAGAGTAAATGGGAAGACTGTCCACGTAACTTCCTGCAACTAGTTAAAAGTTGGTCTGAACTAGTTAAAAAAGTCATTGAGTATTTTTCTGTAGGAATGAATTATCTGATTACATTTTATTTTTTTTTGGGGGGGGGGGATGGAGGAAGAAGTTTCCATTGGCCTATGAAAATGTGGCCATTTCCATATGGTCTATTTCCAATGTGTCCACACAGTTGGCATGGCAGATCAGTCTTCAAATCAGGGTGCTAGCAGAACAGCACTTTTCAGCCCATTCACCATTTTTGATGCCAGAATGTTTGCTGTGGTCTCCTTCAAAGATTTTTTTTTTTTTTTTTTTTTTTTGGGGGGGGGGGGGATATTTTTTTTTTTTTTTTTTTTTTTTGGGGGGGGGGGGAAACTGGTTATCCTAATGCATTATTATGCCAAGGCATCCTATGACAGCTAAGATTCACCACCTCATAAGGGCAATTTATAGATGCTTGGCTATGTATAGACTGATACACAAGATTTGCTGCATAGAAACATTTCACACATGCCAAATCAGCACGAGGGAAGCTTTATGCCTTACTGCATCAAAGGGTTGTTAACAGGTCTGTTATACCGGGAGTTCACACTTGGCCTCCTAGTGTGTTTGCATCTCCCAAAAACCTGAGACAGCTCATAAATATAAGGGGAGAAGCATCTAGACCACTTCTAGAAAAGCTGGGGGAAGTTTTCTGGGGAGCTAGAAGCCTACGGGCCACACCAAGAAAGGGCTTCTCCAACGAACGCTGCTGCGGACACGATGCCTGCAGGAAGACAGGCTCCTCAGCTGTCAAGGTCAACAAAGCGTCTATGGTGGATCTGGTCAACACAGGGAGAGAAGGGACCTTTCAGATTTAACATCAGCATAGGCAGATTAACCATGTGGCTTTCTTTCATTTCTTTTTCCATTCAAGTCTTTTATAAATATTTGTAATGGTGCCACCTCTTTTGGATGTTAAATAAATACTTGTGTGCACATTTGTTTTGATCTGGCTTGGGCTAAGTATARTTCCAAGGTAACTGGAAAGCACAAGGAATTTCTCTCTCAAGGGTGTGGTGGTACCTAAAATGCAGCTCCTGAGGTATCCTACAAAAGGCCCTGCCTCCCCACAGATTGCTTCTAGGTATCTACCCGGTGCCAAAGCAGCTGGTTTCACAAAGGGCCCTGCAAGGAAGAACTGTCTTCCAGTGACCAGCAATAACCAGCGGCATGTGAAATGGTGGTAGGGAGCACCTCTGCACCACTAGGAACTTCAGATGTTTCTCACATTTCTAAATTCAATTTTGTTTTCCTCAGACTGCTGGAACTTCCCACAGAACAGAAATTACTCAATTATTCAGCAGAGAAAAGGGGAAAACACAGCCCACAAAGCAGTTTATGACACCACTGGGTAATAGGTAAATCTGTGCATAAATGTATAAATCTGTCCCGACCTGCTGGCTGGCCGCTGGTGTATCAGCGCAAGTAAGAGAGAGAAAGCCGCCGGTCCCCGCTGGCGCACCGACGGAGRCCTCGCTCTCCGCCAGGCCACCCGCAGCGGTAGAGAACGCTGCGAGATGCGGCAGAACAGGGGCGATAACCAGAAGGCAAGAGAGGTCAAGTTGATGGTAAGGCGCAAYGCGCAGAGGCTGGAGGAGAAAGCTCGCTGATTTGTCCTGCTCTGCCTTTTCTGATCATTTCTCCACCAGCAAACTGAACACGAGTGCCTCACTGTCTTCTCTGGGACCACAGTTCTCTCCGTTCTCGCTCTTCGATTCTCTTTACTGATTCAAAAAATGGTGTTGCAGAGCATTTAGAAGGCCTCACTTGTGAAAGTCTTTACAGTCTTCRTATCTCCACTACATAAATCTAAGTACAGTCACAGTACACGATAAAACTGGAAGGCAATTGTTGTAATAAATGGACAAGATTTCAAAACTCTTGTTTACATTGGAACATTGCTCATGAGCACTTCACTGGCTTCCACTGAAATATTTATGGAATAAGATAAAACTCTATGACTCTTACTCCAGAATGCACACAACCACATACTTAGCTTTAGATGCAGAGCCACTGAAGTTAATGAGACTTCACACATAACTCAAGTGTGCTGCTGAGTCATAGAATCAGTACGGTTGGAAGGGACCTCTGGAGGTCTTGTAGTCCAACCTCCCTGCTCAGCAGGGTTCACCTACAGCATGGTAGACAGGGTTGCATCCAGGCGGGCCTTGAAGATCTCCAGAGAAGGAGACTCCACAGCCTCTCTGGGCAACCTGGTCCAGTGCTCCATCACTCTCACAGGGAAGAAATTCCCCCTCACGGTCAGGCAGAACTTTCTGTGCTTCAATTTCTGCCCATTTTGTCTTGTCCTGTCACACGGGGCAACTGAAAAGAGTTTGGCCCCGTCCCCTTGACGCCCTCCCTTCAGGTACTTGTACACATTGATCAGATCCCCCCTCAGTCCTCTCTCCCCCAGGCTGAAGAGGCCCAGCTCTCGCAGCCGTTCCTCACAGGGCAAGTGCTCCAGCCCTCTGATCATCTTTGTAGCCCTGCGCTGGACTCTCTCCAGTAGCTCCATGTCTCTCTTGTCCTGGGGAGCCCAGAACTGGTTTTTGAAATGGGACCATAGGCATGAGAATCTGGCCCATTAATGTAACTATTTCCTCAAGAGTGCATTGTAACATTACGTTTTTGATGAATCAAACGAGTACATTAGAAGTAGCATCTCCAAGACTAATTTACTAGTTAGGATGAGAAGGAAAAAAAAAGGAAGTGTTAAAGAAAAGGAAAATTTCACATGAAAAACCAGTAGCAGAATTTGTGGGATTTTACAAGTTCAAAATGGAAGCAGCACATTTCTTTGTTGCTATTAATATTGTTTTGCCATCTTATTAACTGCATCACTTTGATGATTATTTTTAAAAATAAAATAATGACTATCACTCGGGCTGCTTTGAAGTATTTCCGAGTTGAACGACTGGTAGCATTTATTGATTTCATAGTGTCACACAAAGTTTTGATATGGGATTTAAAAAAAAATGATATTTGAAGTTAAAAGACGACATCTTGATTAAAGCCAGAACAAATTGTTTGGCTGAGTTTCAAACTCTGGTTCGCATGCCTTTCCAAGTTTGTAGATTCACTTGCTTCCTAAGAAAAGCCCATATGCTTTCAATGGATGAGTTAAAAATTCATGCCAAGGAAGAGCAGGAAACTGTTTCAAACTTGAGAACCAAGAGACCAGCTTAAATCATAAGGAAAAAATATATTCATAGACATTAGATATAAGAAGAATGAGGGAAAAGGGTCTTGTGTTTAAGGGGTTCACCTCTGAGCTGCAGACAGCGTGACCTTGGAGCAAATCTCAGTCTTCTGTGCATCCGTTGCCCATATGCAAACTACGGATAATATTGCTCTCATCTGCTGCTGAGCAGAAAGTTGTGAAGATGAGTAGCAGCTACACAATACTGTAAGTCATATGTCAAGCCAGGGAGATGATCTGCTGGGTTATCAGTTTAAATCTCAGAAAGACCACGACAAATGCTACTGCTCTGGTTGGGTGCAATCACTCATTACCAGCAGTCTTCTGGATAGTTCTAGTTCAAAAGGCACCTAAGAAACCCTCCGACACAACAAACTGATTCTTTTTGCTGACAGCTTCTCCAGAAATGTTTGAGTGGGTTTTTATAACTTCTTCTGGCTAGATGAAAACTCCTAGGAAAGGACTGATCCATATCTGAGTGCGCTCAGTATTTCAGGATTCAGCAAAGCCCTCAAGCCCTCTCTTCCTTTCCAGTCTAGGAAATCACAACAGTGTCCCATGTGTCCTGAAGAAACTGGGGTGGAAGTASACTTCTTCAGAAACAGCCAGCACCACTAAATCTTCACACCGATTTGTACTCTGACTGCTGAAGCCTCAGTCAGAAAACTCGAATCCTTCCCAAACACGCGGTCACCCTTCAAACGCTGACCTAAAGCACCTGCTCACAGAGAGCTTCCCGCAACCTGGGGGGGAGACATTGCTTCTTTTCCCAACCTTCTCCCACGCGCGGCTCATGTTACTGGGGCCAAGACTGACTTTTAAAGGAAACACTCACTAGTGTTATTTGGAAGCATGACACACTGACACACACACAAAAGTCAGTTTTGCAATGGAAAATGTAGTAACTCACCAGCAGAATATTGACTGAGTTGTTAAACTCTAGAAGGAAAAAAAAAATCCCTGTTAGGTGAGCTGGTAAATATCAAGGCTCACCACTCACTTCTGCATACTACAGACCATGTCAAAAGCTTTCCAGTAATCAGTAGAGCTTAAGAAAAGTCTCTGATTAACTTTTCTTTCATCTTTCTCTTTTCCATCTGGTGTTAAAGATCAAACCTTCAGTTCCTCCACTCTTTTAAGCCTTGCCTGTTTGACAGCAAACTTCTCATCCATCTTAAATCTAGTGTGGGCTAGAATGTCTTTCAGCAGTGGCTAGAGGGTAGATATATTATCAGATACTAACCATATTGCTCTCTTTTTTCTTTAGCTCTGTATTTGTTATTAGAGGATATAGCTGGGTTTTCTGAGCGTTCAGCCTCTATCCCTCTACTGCAGGATAGTGCTGTGCTGCKAACGCTTTGTAAGTCATTGCATCTTCTCTTTAGTGTTTTTCTGCTATGCATAGCTTCTTCCAACTTTAGCAGCAAGGCAGGCTACCCATCTTCCTGCAAACTTCAGCACCTGCGCGCCCAAAGGTGCTGCAACGTGACAACGGCAGCGGCTTTGACAGCGGGCTGTAGAGCTTTACCGCGCACTCCTGCCGCTTGCCTGCTGGATCAGGGCAGCCCTCTCCCCTTYGACAGGGACAGCGAGAGAGCAAGG
The DNA here is from genome assembly GCF_003343005.1 of Rhea americana. Taxonomy (NCBI): domain Eukaryota; kingdom Metazoa; phylum Chordata; class Aves; order Rheiformes; family Rheidae; genus Rhea; species Rhea americana. The sequence goes on from NW_028186150.1 coordinate 7,981,188, forward strand.
AGAGTCAGCTCCGCGCTAGCGATAYTCATGTTCTCGGCAGGGTACAGGCAAAGATGGCAGCAACCATGGTCAATCCCACGGGGTCAACCCCCACCCAGCCCAGCCCTGATCCACCTCCCATGGGATGTCCACCACCCTTCCTTGGCAGGACAAGATACACGGCTYACACAAAACAGCAGAAAAGGCAACACCTCCCAACACATGGCAGGGCCATCGAGGGCCCCAGGTTAATGTGTTACAGAGTGCTTGGATAATGGTAAATAGAAGATCAAGACAATCAATTTTCTAGTTATTTCAAAATTAAGCATTTTTTTTCTGAAAGAAACTCCAGTTTCTTCCCAGCTCTACCATCTAATATCACTTGTAAGCTATGAGTTTGCAGTCCATGTAAGTCCATGTAAGTTATCCATTTCAAGCATCATCACCAGGCCAGCTGTTGCACCTAGAGACTTGTAAAGTTTCTTGCATAGGTTTACAAGGGGGTGGCAAAACATTTGCCAAAAAGAGACATGAGAGGAAGAGCTGCACACAGCAGCTTTTCACACTGCAGCAGCAACAACCACTGTTGTGCCACAAAGGCAAGCCTACGCAGGCTAGGTCTTTACTAGGGACAAGGACATCCAGCAGCAGCAGATCTGCAAAACTCTAATGTCTATASTGTGCTTATTTCAGGGGATTTACTTCAGATTACCTCTAGTCTGGTCCCATGAACTGAAGCAGCATATACTCCTGCACAGCATCTTCTCACCTAGTTTACACCACAGGAACACAGTTTGTTTGCTCTCAGAGCACTCCATGAGATGAGCCAAAGAGTAACAAGTGGCAATAATCATGCATTTGTTTCAGTGGTGCACTCCTGACCCAAAATAATGTGCTAATTATACACTTTCTGCRATATCTATCATAAGATTCTTTCATTGAATGTCTGTTCTTAGTTGGCATTAGACTATATTACGATGAAAGCTTTATCGCACAAGCTACTACCTCCCTGAAAAATGCTGGCCTATGACTCCATGCATAGGTAAAACAGAAGGATGTAAACCTGATTTGTGAACCAGTTGCTAACCTTAAATTTGCAAGGGAAGTAATCGGACTGAACTTGAAAACAGCCTTTTAGCCACGCAGGTTAAAGGTGGTCATTGGGGGAAGAGTTAGGCAATTCCGCACGTTTGCGGATCTTTCTGCCCTGCTGTTCTGAACCGAGACTAAATAATCTGGGCGCTATCATAGTATGAGCAACAGTTTCCTTGTAGGAAGAGTACAATAAAGTACCTTTGGCAGGATTAAAGGGTCAAGTAATCTAACAGTACTGCAACAGCTGTGTCAGAGTCAAAGTCCTGTTAGGAAGCTGTTATCTGATGCAGATCTGTACTACGTATTTCAGAAGATGTAAAGTACATTAGTGGGCAGATGTAAACAATCCACTTTCATATCCTGCTCTCTAGTACTGGAAACTAATTTAAACCTTGGAACATGAGGTTCAATACCCTTTTCACTATTTGTTGTATTATAATTAGTTTCCCAATTTCCATATAAGCATTTTTCTGAATTGTTCCAAAACTTGGTCTGAAAAAATTTGCTTTGGCAGACAGGTCCACAGTTAAATCATGTGTTGTATAAAAAAGCATTTCCATTTACCAGTGCTGAATTTCATACCTTTAATTATCAATTCAGCTGATGCTGGGATTCAATTAAAACATTACTCCACAATGTAACAGATCCTGTACGTGTAGGTTCACACTCATATGGCGAAACTGCGATCAGTTGTATTTATAGTTACAAATGCAATTACTCTGCAGCTTTACTGATACTGTTCCTACATCTATTGCTAGTGTGGGGGCAAGGATTAATACTTGAGGACTGAGGGGTGGGAGAAAATAATACTAAATTCAAACACCCTGATTAAACAGGAGAAGGTTGTGAAACATGAAGTCAACTTTGAGAAGGAGCATCTCCTCGTGTTTTTGGTGGGCTTGTTTCACTGCCCTAAAATACAGGCCTGACTCAGGTGTCACTATGTTCACAGCRGCACAGCTTTGACTGCGGGACAGTTCTGCAGACAGAAAAGCCCGAGGGATGTAACAGTGAGCCAGACTTTTCRTTTTTGGAATTTGTTGGTTGCACGTTACATACAGATTGATATGCTTTGTGTTACACACAGTTTATTCAATGTTTATTTGTTAAAGAGAACTAAACTACAAAAATAAATGAGCTATTTTTAAGTYAAAAATACACACATGCTTCTGGCAAAATACTTGGAGAATATACTACCTATATAAACTAAATTTAATCCTGCAGATAATACTTGGCTGGCAAATCATGTTTTCTAAACTTGTATTTATCATCTCATAGAGTTTTAMGTGATATCTCCTTCTTTGGTTGCAGGGCTAGCACTCATTTTGGTAAGTTAACTTTCCTGTAATTTGGTCAGCCTAGTAGTTAACTTACCTGCCTCACAGAAGCGTTTTCAGGATCAATTATTAATTTGTACTATTTTGATTTGTACAGCGCTCACAGTYGCTACAATTTATTTCACAGGTTTGCTAAAAGTTTGAAACAATCTCTTCCCCCTAATAATACAAACCATGGTGTTCTCTCTCTAAAAAACACACACACGCCACTGCTAAGCTGCAGTACCAGTTCAGGGAAAAGCCATTTGCTTCCTAGTTCTCAAAAATATGGAAAGATGTCAAGTTTTTCCAAACTGTTGTTGAGAGCATGAAAACCAACAAAAATCTGGGCGGAATCAGCATCATCATAAATAAAAGAGTAATGTTTTGATTTTGCATTATAAATAATGAAATAAGCATCTGATTTTTAGCCAAAAAATTAAGAGGCATAATTAATTCAGACATGCTTCAGGGCAGTTCTAACATGCACTCTTTGTTCTTGGATTTTGAWTTCTATTTGGCACAGTTGCTAGGATGCTACTGCAAAAGGCGACCTATCAGGATCACTATTACCGGGATACACGGGACATGACGCAGAATTGCTTTGTGAACTTCTTTTTTCTCCCTCTCCTCTCTTTCAGAGCTTGACAGTTTTACCAGGGGTCATCTGGCAAGCTGATCCCAGCCTCCCACACTAACATATTCCTACCAGGTGGAAAGAACAACCGGGAGACCCCCCGCGTGCCCCGAGGAGGACCGCAGCTCCAGAGGCCCTGCTATCCCGCGCAGCACGCTGATGYAACCGGGGATGCCTGCACTCCTCGGTGCGCGGGCGGCTGCTACGTGGGCTGAAAGACCAGAGACGTTTCTCCAACACCTTTAACTTCCGTAAAGGTCTATGCTTTGGAGACAGTGCCAGAGCATGGCCAAGAACACACCGCACAGCCTGCACTRGTGGTGCTGCTTGACCAGCTTCGTTCCCTTCTGAAGTGTAACTGCTTCAGCGTCCTCCTGACACTGGAAGTTCTGCACCGAGCACTCTCCGTTTCCCCAAAGCTTCCAGTTCTCTCCATCTTATGGATGCCATCTTTAGGTCAAGAAGATTAGATGAAACCCCATTTCCAGGCAGACTCACTAGTATTTTCCTTTGCTGTTTACCAAGTGAAGATTTATTATCTTTGTAGCTTTTACTTATTCCCTAGCATTCAAGAAGCCATAGCAATACATTTTAAACTCTCAGTTACCGGTAACTGCAGATGAAGTCCTAAAGAGCAGGAGGGAGAAGAGGCCTCCGACAGGCTCCAAGAGGAAGGAGCCCATAACTGATGGGATGGGGGGGGGGGGGGGGGGGGGGAAGGGGGAAGAACCAAAACGAAAACAAAACCCGAAGAACTGTTGCAAGTATTTTATAGTTCTTGCAATTAATTGTATCAAGCCAGATTTACACAGGTGAAGACAGGCTAAAAAGAGTGACTGATTTTAGCCACATATCGAGGAAGTTACCCTTAACGTAACTTCAAAGCGCATACGCAGCACACTAAGTGCAGGACTGCAGAGAATCTGCACGACTGATCACGTTAGCCAGCTTATCCTGGTCTCCTGCTGCAGCGGACACAACCTGCACGACACAACTGACACTGCCAYCTAATTGCACACACACACGGACACCCGCTCGAACAGTAGTTCTGCACAAGTGCAAACGAAACCAGCCGCGGATCCGTTCGGGAAGCCATGCGCCCCGGGACGACGCACTCGCTCTCGCGGCGGCGCTGCTTTTAGTGGAGTAACGCTGGTTAGAGCRCTGGGCGTCTGAGCCCACAGTCACCGCGAGCGCGATCGGGTGACACTGYCAGAGCAGCCACAGCGTCGAGGCTCGCTTCAGCGTGAGCACTGCCTATTTGGTGTAGTCGTGTCACCGAAAGGCCACGCAAAGAGCTCCAATGTCGTTCCCAAAACGCACGTGCAGCATCCCGCCATCCTGGAGACCTCTTGCAGCAGCCGGCCACAAACTGTCTGCTTATAATCTAATATTGATTCCCCATGGCAGTGATCCTGGCATGCTGAGCACACCCACAGCACAGAAGTGCCAGTCTCTCCATCACCTTTACCTTTAGATAAACTTCTAGAGCTAGCAAAGCCAGAAGCAGTGGCTTGCACTCGACGGAAGACACCATGCAAGCAGCTTCRGAGGCAACCTAGGAGTCACGTCCTCACAGCTGTGCTCAGGTCTCTCCACTTACCTCTCCAGCACTGCTCTAGACTCAGCCTTCCAACCATAGGATAAAACRGCTCACTCAAGGCAAAGGCATCTTTACTATTTAAGCTTCACCTTTTCCTTGCTTGGGCTGAAAGGCTAAATAGAAGCTGAGCAGGAATTTAACCTGAGAGACTTATGTACTGAAAGGTAGCTATTATATTTCATTTTAAATATCATGCAAGACAGACTCTGCATTTGCAGGAGCCACCTTCTTCATACTCTATGCCAGCCAATATTTTGAGCAGTCCAGCAATGAGAGGCTTCTARCCAATACAGTCTTTAGCACTGATCTTTTTAATTTACAAGACACATTTTTGTGTATCCTCTATTTTCCACTCTCAAATGACAATAAGCCTCTTTCATGTAGTTGAAAAATGGCCTCTCATCTCTGTACTTAACTCATCCAAAGTACACTTGAATGCTTGCAAAGTAGTTTAGGAAGGATATTGGTCTGTTCTAAGATCTGCAGGAAATAAATATTGTGAAATATGCTTTTCATCCTCCCCCCTTTTTTCTGAAGTTTTATGGCTGAACACTGTGCTGGTAACAAAGGTTTATCAGGAATGCCCAACTTGTCCAGATTTTGAACTCTAATAAAATATCTCCACTGTGTGTGTGGAAGGTAGCTACAATACAGAGTCTAGTTTTTACTCATTAATATAAGGTCAGTGTTTTATCACAGCTGTAATATGAAAGCTCACATTGAGCTGGTAACATCTGCGATATAATCCTTGATTTAGGTATTCCTGTTCACACCAGCTAAGGGTCTGGTCTTAATTATTTATGCTTGGATCCTAGTGTTCTTGCTACTTTGCTCTGAAGACAGATCCCCCRATTCAAAAATATATTTTGCAGACTTGATTGACATGGACAAATACAGTTCCCAAGAATGCTGTTATAGAACACTGCCTGTGTCTCCAGCTTTACAAAATATGAAGAAAGAGATAATACGCAGTTGAAAATCAGTATTAGAATATATTTCTGATAGTGTGGTAGTGGTTCATGAGTTGGACTAGTTTCCACCAGAGCTAGAATTCTGAAAGCCTAATGCAAGCTGGAGCTTAATGAAAAAAAAACACATTAGTAGCCAAGTAAGTCAAAGTCCTCCCGTACATTTCCCTAGTGGAGCCATTCCCAAAGAATGCAATACTCAGATCTGAAATCTCAGTACTAGAAAGGCATGAACAACAYTAGAACAGCTCAGAATAAAATAGCATAAATCACTAGGCTGAATACATATACATAAGCACATAAGCAAATTTAATTACAGTAACGACRAAACTAACTACATTGGAGTGAACTTCCAAAATTTCACATGCAGATAAAAAAAAACAGTATGCAAATGCAATGAATACCTGGATATTCTGTCCTCAGTGGTAAGAGGAAGGCAATGATGAAAACTGTGTTTATAAATCCTACCTGTTTGCAGCTATGGCAGCCCAAGATGTGCCTCTTTCCACCCTCCATCCACTTTTCACTGCTGGAAGCAGTCATCTCCTCTGATCTGCTCACTCAGCTGCCTCTGTAATTGCTCCTTAACTCCCTTCAGCCACAACGAACCACATTACTAAGGACTTGGTGTTGCCATTGCTGAAGTAACCTACCTGGCTCCAGCTGAAGGTGGTCAGGGTGGGAGACGATAAGCAGCAAGTGACAAATATTACATGAAGTTGTTTACATGGATTGCTTTGGAAAATGTATCAAGCCTAAGTGCGTATTTTAAAATTTAACAAAACCGCATCATCACCACCTCCAAACGACCTGTTTTAATCATGGCTGACCACTACTAGAATGTATCTTTTGATGCATCCATTCTGTAACTAGTCCTGTCTCTTCCTCTGCTGATCAGTTCCTGGTTGAATTGATCGGCAGAGGAGTATCGCCAAGAGTGATACATATCACAAGAGCACTATATCGTAAAAGTAACATTTTGTCAGGACAGATTGAAATCTAAATTAACAGCTGGGGCACATTTTGGTTAATCTAACACTCCTAMATCTGCAAAACTACTAAAATAGAAGCAATATAGTTTTTTTTTTTAAGTGTAGGAGTTCAGTTGGCAAAATAGCCAACCTGAACAATTCCAAGTAATAAAAACTCTCTTCTGAGATGTTTCCCATGTATCACCAGATGGTTTAGAAACCTACTACCTCTTTTATTGTACAAGGCATCCAGAGCATTTTATGAACACATCTCAGAGAAACTTGGCAGAGGCTTTGAGAAGCAAACAGAACATTACTTGGAAAACAYTAATGACCTTTATAACACCTGATGTTTGATCCCAAGATAAACTTTTGGCAGCATCCACCACTGAAGTCTCTGAGTGCTGCCAGCAGAAGATAAGTGGAGATCAGAGGTTTCTTTAGGTGGGGGTGCCGGGTGGTCACGGTGCTGCTCGAGGAGGAGGAGGAAGAAGATGAGGAACACCGCAGTCTCGGTCTTGGGAAAGGAGGACTGGCCTGGATCCACCACATTCCCAGTGCTAAACCTCCTCCAGCTACATGGGCTTCTGYTGGGCTGCACTGGCCGGAGCCCACAGGACCATGCTGTTTTATGCCCACAAAGACCCAGTTGCTACTGCTTCACAGTGCAGCTGTGCACTTCTGTAGTGGGTGACTTGGCATCATCTAAAGCTCAGGAAGGAAACATGGCATTTCATTTTTACCRCAAGTTGTCATATTTTATGGGATTCCACTTTTCATACCCTGTTTTACACAGCCCACCAGGCTCAGGCWTAGAAACAAGGACTTTGAGTGTGTCAGAAAGGACAGAAAGCCTCTGGGAGAGCCCAAAGCTTCAAGGCCGTCCCATCTCTGCCCCAAGGGAGCACTGAGCTACACTGATATTTGGAGAGAAAAAGCTTGACAGGAGYCCCGCTCTTCATGAACGGCAGCTTGCCTTATCCCTCCTCACCACCCAAAGCCCAACCACAAGCCATCATATACTTCTTGGAGTAAACAGAAATCTGCAGTAATAAATACAGGAATCTTACATGGGAAAGCCATTGGCAGGATTGGAGCTGGATCTCCAGCCTCCTGGGCCAGTGATCCACTACTAAGCTACACAAGTACTCTCCAGCTACTGAGCCCGGTGACCTTATAACCAGCTACATTTCCACATATGCAATAGGTTGMCATTATTGTCTTAAAAAGAGAGAGGGAAATGCTGGGGAAGTTGGACAGAAGCCACATGTTAAATTGCTTTTGTGACTCCTGTACTGGGACTTCAGCTCCCACTGCCAAGTGAAGGAATATGCTGCGTGCAATCAGATGTACCGTTCATGCCAGATAATCAACTCCTCAACTTATTACTCAAGGGCCTGTATGTTATATCATGTTTGATGCTCTTCAGCTCAGGAGCTGCCTCTTAGCATTTCCCATAGCTTTAGGTGAGATCTAGTCCAAAAAAATCTGCTTCAGAGTGACAAAGAAACCACATCAGTAATAGGTAYACATCTGACTTCCAAAACGATCTTACAGAAGTATAGAGCTGCTATAAGACAAACAAGCTGAGTCTCTGCAAAGCTCATGAATGGATAATAAGTCAATGTATTTCCATTACCACTTGGTGTCCYCAAACCTATTAGCAGCGTGAATCCCGCTTACGCGAGCTCCGTGCRGCCTTGAGGCACGGGTTGGCCGCAGCATTTGAGGTAGCGTAATTGTGATCTGACACTCGTATTTTGTCTTGCCAAAGGACTGTGCTGACACCAGCTCATCTCACGAAAGGCGCTAGGGGGTGAGCGCTCTCCTTCTCGCCTTACAGCCTCCCTCCATGGCTGCTGGCTGGCGGGAGGAGCACGTTACGACGCAATGCCTTTGGACCAAGCCACTGGTTCCCAGGTTCATCGGGCATCTTCCAGCTGCGTTCGMGGTGACTTCTAGTAGCAGAGGTGAGAAGAAGAGATTTCCGAAAACTAACCCTCCTTTTGAACGCTCCTCTTGCCGTGTCCACCTAGGCTATAGAGCTAGTTACAGCAATTTTATCCTCTCTGGGGATAGGATTTAGGGGACTGACGCAATTTAAGACATAGATGACTGCCAGTCAAAACCCCAAAGCTTTTGCCATTCAGACATTTCCCAGGACCTGCAGTTTCTCTCCACGCAGCTTCCAAACACCGTGAGGTGACACGCTGGGCATGCCAAAGCTGCCGGCAGCATGCAGCGGGAGCAGTGCAATACTTAACAAGTGTCCAGGCTCCAAATTCCAGCGGACTTTCTTGTATCACACTTCCCTCAAGAATGTGAGCGGGCAAGTTGGCCAGACAGCTCCGGCATGTGGACACGGGTATGGCCTGAGCCACGGCCGMACAGTGGCAACGAGGCTCCTTTTGCAGCTTGCAACAAGACGTAGAATCTTGCGCACTTAATACAGACTTTACAACGATCCCTCCCATTTGTATTAATATTCATTTTCACGTGCCCCCAGAGACTAATTTCCAAGCCTGGAAAATGCCATTGTGTGTCTTATCTTAGGGAATTACTGCTGYGACAGTCACCCCTGCGCTCTGCCACCCCAGAAGCCCACCACCCCAGAACAGCCCGAGCATCCCGGGCCCCGCGGGTCCGGCTTGTTAACGGGCCACRCTCTGCCCCAGGTTTTTCCCCGAGAGGTGCACCTCAAATGTGAACTGAAACACTAAGTAGCAGCCATCAAGGAACAGAGGTGTGGGAAGGAGGCTTTCCTTTTATTGCCTCCTGTTGGTTTATTTTGTGCAGCTGACAGCTTCCCTGTTTCTTTTCTGCCTTCCTTCTCTTTGCTCCTGGTGCTTCTCTCCCCCCTCTCCCCATACAGAGTGACAGAAAAGATAGAAAAGGCTTAGAGAAACATTAATTTGTGATTGCAAAACAAAAATTATAAGGGAGATGAGACGACAGCTTCAGCGTGGGAAGGCTACAGGTAACGCTCTCCGGAAACGTACTCAACTGCAAGCAGGGCAGGCTCTTTGAATACMGCGAACTACCAAACACAACCATAGCTGCCGTAAGAGCCTATAGACTGTGTTCTATAAGGCCATATTAATATTTTATACCACTGTCATCTCAGAGCACTCTTAGCTGACTTGTTACCACGCACAATCTGGAAGGAGCGGTTTGGCAACACGAAGCATCGGCGAGGGGACCGGGGAGTAACGCTTCAGCGAGAGGTGCTGCACTCCCGAGGCAAACGCACCCCTTGACCTTGAGCTTCCCCCGAGTGTGCCGTGGCWCTGAGCGGACTCATTAGACTACAGCGCTCCTCAGACAGGAGGGCCACGGAGGTGGTTGAACAGCAATAAACCATATATCCTTTACATGGAGAAGCCTACCTTGTAATTACTAAGTATGTGGCATTTTTAAGGCAGCCCTGGCTCCAAAATATGTTATTCTGAGATAACACAATATGACTCAACACAGCAGCGTGAGACRGGGGTGACATGAACAGGTAAGTTGTCAAAATAGGTGACAGATGGAGCTGTGCTAAAAAACATTCAAGATATTTGCTTCTTAGTTTTTCTCCAACATGCATCTCCCACACAGTTTTAAAAATTTACCTTGAAGTGACTCTACATAATCTAATGTGATGAAAGAGAGAGAACAAGAGCTAGAGAACGAATCGCAGAGTTGTTACGGATAATATGCGACATATAGCAGATACCAGTACACAGTAAATAGCCCTGTTTGCTGACAACCCATATTGCTTTTGAATAGTTTGGCACAAATTGTCTATACATGCAGGATGTGCATTTTTCCCCTTTTTCCTACAACTCCAGTGATTTGAAAGGTAGACTTGTCAGTGATCAAGCTAAATGAAATAAATCAGTCAATTACACTGGTATAACATTTGGCACAACCTGGTTATGCCTGGTTATTTGTAAGACACACAGTCCTGCCACCCTTTAAAAGCAAGAGCCGGTACCTCCTGTTCATCTGATTAACATACACTTTGAGATATATATAYACTACATGAAGGCATTGCATTATACTAGTCCATCTCTTACACGTGCATMAAAGATTGATGCTTTTCTGCATTTACTCACATCTGGAAATAAATACTTTACGATGGCACACAACATTGCCCAGTAATGTTTGTCTCTSTAAGAGACCACGATATGTTCTGTACAAGCGGCCGATACTTTAATGAAATCCGTACAGACAGACTTTCACCTGACCTAACGGAAGCAACTTTTTTGGACCTCCCAGCAGGCTCAAGGCCCAAAACAGTTAAAAAATACTTGAGTTTGAGAACCTTAAAAGGTTTTTTGAAAGCAGTGTTTTATCTTTTTTTTTTCCAACTATACAAAGAAGATGCCCAAGCCAAGATCTATAATATTTACACAGTACAGTRCAGATTTGCATCTACTAATTTCTCTCTTAGCAAAAGTGATGCAYCTCTTCAAATAATCTGTCAGCTCTTTCCTGATTCTCACGATGTGCTGTATTTGGGGAGCCTCAGTCACAGAGCAGAGCAGTAGCGGGCATTTGGAAGCAGCCTTGCAAAGTAGCTGGTTTTTATAAATGGCTATTTGGAGCTCATTCRTATATGGACAAAAGGCCACTACAAGGATGACATCCTATTTTAGAGACACACTGAAATGGAAAGTCTATTTCCATTCAGAATACGAAACAGAGAACTAAACCTGTAACTCTAATGGGTAAAACATTCACTTTGGAAAGAAGTGCTCCACCACTAGGAGAGAGTGCACTGTCAACAACAGCAGAAGCAAAGATCTGAAGACAGTGATTTTGTTAAAGGTTTGGCTGCGTGCTCCTCTACATGTAGATGTGCATCTGYTCTGCTCATCCTCACGTCACCTCTTCTAATACAAAAGCCATGTAGTCATATTAATGCAAAAYAGTCTAAGCAGGGATTATTAGCTCAGGCTCAGGTTTATGCTGACCAGGGCTTTCTGCACARTGTAGGGTGGCATCTGGCTGGCTTGGAGAGTGGGCAGCAAATTTTGAACCTTCCTGCAGATGCTGCCATGACATTCCCCAATTAAGGAGCAATCAAAAAAAGCAATTGTACAGCTCGYGTGGCTACAAACAGAAGCAACAGGCATAATACTGCAATATAAGTTCTGATACRTGGCTGGATTCTGGAAAAAAAAAGAGCACATTGCAGAGACCCACACGTGTGCAACAGGCAAAATGAGGCAAGTTTAAACCAGTTACCCTCTGAGGGGCTGATTTGATCCCATTCCTGCACCCTGCTGTGAAAAAGCATATGACTGCCGAAAAACCAGGAAGCAGGAAGGAAAAGGCAGTTGGTGCAACATCTGCCAGGCTCCCATATGGCACGTTCCAAACGCACTACCGCCTGATGACAGCACACAGATTAGGGCATCAGCGTGGCTTGAACTGGAACTGATCTTTCACTGACTTTTGAACGACTTCGTGGCATGGATTAAGAGTGGCGTGAAATTCATCTTCACATCACTGTTRATCCCTTGCCCATAAAAGTTATTCCAAAGTCAAGAGCATTAACAAAGGGTATTTTGCAAACACACATATGGAAATGAAACTATTTAGAGCTTTTATTTATGCAATCCACACTCTGCATAGAGCTAGTAGCACAAATCAGCTCTTTTGTAGCTCTAAGTCCTTATTGTACATTGTATAAACATATATTTCAAGCTTTGGATAAGAYTCCCAGTAACATCTTTTACCGCTTTTAGCCTGATTAAATACTTAGCTTTCACATGGTTGTTTCCATCTATTCAGCTCAGAGCATTCACAAGGGCTGGGAGATGTTCACTACCCTCATTTTTTTGCAGTTAGGGAAACTACAGAGTAGAAAGATCATTAGGAACCCAAGTTTCCCAATGCCCGCTGCATGTCTACCAAGTCTTTTTTCACAGATAGTCTGAAGTACTGACCCCAATAACGTRAAAACTATTTACTTCTTATGTTACAGTTACGCCTTTACTACAACTGAGAAACTTGCACCACCAAATAGAGGTGAGCAAAGCTAGTCTGACATCATGCACATTTCCTTCAATCTTCTCTTTAACTTTCCTTGCTTGTGAGATTGATAATGGCTATTTGTGCAGGTCCCAGAGACAGAAGTCACACAACGTTATGTCAGCTGGGGACAGGTAAGCTTGCTTGGCATCATTTGGTACTCAATGAAACTTTGTAGGTTGGAAAGTTTGACTTGAACTCAAGCATAACTGAGTTTGTCTCCCCTTAAATAAGGGCTGATAGAAAGAGTAAATGGAGGGAGAACAGGAAAAAAAAAAAAAGAAAGAAAAAAAGCCTAGTCCGCAGTCCTGCTAGCCCTATTTTGCTTTTAGGAGGACTCTCCTGTCAAGACTTGCTGACAGATGAGCTCTGTTGAATTTTACAGTGGTGATTTAAGATGTTACTGAGTCCCCCTCTCCCCCACCCTTCAGCGAGAGGTTGCAGCCCACATAATAGACCTGGCAGAAGAGAATATTTTCCTGCATCTCAGCCATTCCAGGAGATATTCTGGCATATTAACTTAAATATTTTGATGCAAGGCATAGAACTATGGGACTGGAAGGACCATGGGGGTCACCTAGTTCATGCTCCTGCCTGAAGGCTGGATCAACTGCTCTGTGTCATGCCTGTCAGATATTTGTCTGACATTTTCTTAAATACTCCCAGGGTTGGAGATACATGATCCAAGTAGCTAATGAAAATACTGAATAGTACAGGGTGTGCAGCAGACACCCATGAATCCTCACTGGTTTTAATCCTCCTTCCTTTTGAAAGCAACTRCTCTCTAAGTATGGCTTTCCAAACAATTCCCTATATTTCACATGCAAACAGTATGTGGGATGATGTCTATGCTGTATATTTAGTCTTTTTCTTCTGTCCACAGGTTTGTCATAGATGGACATCAGACTGCTTAGGCATCATTTGTTCCTGGCAGACTCATGTTTACTGTTACTTGTTTCTTGTTATCTTCTCGCTACTTATGTCTGGTTTGATAACTATAGTTAATCATTAATGTGGAATACAGTCGAGTTTCCTGGGGCTTCATTCCCGCATCTGTTTTCTTATTAAAGACAGACACCATAGTTGCCATGTTCTAACCTTGTAATGCTATGTTTGGTTTCCAGGAGTCCAGTGGAATTAATCTCATTCCTTTAAGGAGCTAGGATGAAATCCCAGTGGCCTCAGGATCAGCTGTTGATGGCTTTTCCTTCTCAGAGAACAGTGGATAAACCTTTTCCTAGGTTGTCATCTTCTTTTAAGAAGGTCTGTCACCTTCTACAACCTGGCCTTCAGATCAAGTACGTGCACCCTGGAGATGAAGCATCATGCCTGCCCGTACTGCCACACGGCACAAGCGGAAGCGCAGCTGCATCCCCTGCCTTGGCAGCTCTGCTGGAGGTAACCGGCGTGGAGAGCAGGAACCAGCAGCTGGGAAGCAGTGCTCAGGTCCTCCACTGCGCAGCTGGTTACGCCGTGAAAGTGAGTCAGAGGACTTGCATCCCTTTCTCTGTAAAAAGTCACGGGGCACTCTGAAATTAAATCTTCCTTGAGAAAGGCTGGGTTAAATTACAGGAGCGAGATCTTGTCAAGAACAACAAACCAAGCTGGTTCCCAGGCCCTTCTTCCGCACCCACGCTTCGGTAGCGCTTGGTGACAGCTGGGTAGCAGCGTGCACTCCCGTGGCGGCGCGCGGACGTGGTGTGCGCGCCCTCCCTACCACGCAGCCTTGCCGGGAGCAGGCTTTGGGGGGGTGCAGCCCCCTTGGGGTTTAAAAGGCACAAAAAACTCGCCCGATCCTAAACTCAKCCCTGTTTCCTACTCCGAGCTGTACTGTAGCACCCTTCACGGCCTCGTTAAGCAGACCTTTAACATCATCACAGGAAATGCCCTCTCCGTGGGGTGGCTTTTCCACCCGACGYTGGGATGTGGCAGTACTTGGTTATTTGCCAGGCACTGGCAGTTGCCCACGTGGTTCCTGGGTATTTCATGCTGCATTACCACGAGTCCTTATTAAACGCCAAACAGAATTCGCCTTCCCCTAGAGATGAACCAAAATGATCTCTAGAAGTATTGGTATGCAAAACAAAACTTTTACATCACCATTAGCAAAGCAGAATATTTCAGTTCCCATTATTTCAAGTTGAATAATTTAATGTTCGCCCTTTTTAAATTTACCACTTTTAAATTAAAAACTCATTAAAATGTTTCAATAACAGTTAATATTAGCATAGTAATAAGACATACCAAGTGGGCATTACCAGGAGATAATTGACCTGATCTGTAAATTGGTGCCCTTGGCTTTACCTCTGGATGTCAATCAATTAAAGCAGTCAATCATCCCCCAGTAGTGCCTGCCTCAGCAGGTCTTATTGCTTAATCATATAACTGTTGAGCTAATACCATTCATATTTCTGGACAAAAAACTCCACTAGGAATTCCCATTCATTATCACATCAAAATTAACAAGATCTTGAAATGCATATTATATTATTCATGACATAATACTCTGCCAAATGGAAAACATCAAAATGTATCTCTTCTCCTTTCTTTCCTTTATTTATTTTTTAACACGCAGCTGTTAATTAGCAATTCTTTAGGATGATCAAGTAATTGAGATACAGGTTTTAGATCAGGTTCACAGCAAGTATGTGGTCAAGTTAATGAGTCATGATGAGACTAAAATGTCACTGTCTAGAAAACGGACTTCTGCTCAGTTGCTATTAATTGCTGTGGCACCAGCAAAGTTGATAGCTCTATGCCAATTTACTTCGGATGAGGATCAGGCCTTATGCTCCCAAGACTGTGGAACATACTGAATGACTTTTGTAATGACATTTGGGACACGTAATTTTTTTAACTCTTTGGATTCTTCCTGAAAATCTTTACTTGAAAGAACTGTTCTACTTAAGCTAATGACTTGGCAAACTATCACACGAACAGAGCTCTCAAACTGCGTGGACCTGCCCGTGTCGGTTAAAGCTACTCCCCGGCTCAGRCCCTTTGTGAACTGAAAGCTGACCACATACACCAGAAACCCCCTCGCCTTGAGAGCGCAGCGCAAGCCAGGGGAGCGCTGGCACTAGGAGCACGCGGTCCCGCACGCGCCCGTCCAGGTACACTGTGCGGCCAGAGGCTCATCCGTGGGAAGCTAAGCATAGGCACATGGATTATCAGGATCAGGGCCTTAGCTTTCCTTCTAATTCAGGCAAGTAAATGTGTCATTCTGAACAGTACATAGGGGCAAATCAGGCTTGATCACTACTTAAGTGCAGAAAAGTTATAGTTTTGAAAGGAAGCAWCTTGTTAGTGTCTCCATCATGAAGACGTAGACACAATATTATTAAGGATAACTGTGTCTAGATTGTGCCTTCAACCAAGATAAGAGTCAACATGTTTGGAAACATCAAAGCAAACCTGATACCTTTAGTATAAGAAGATTAGTATTTACGGTGATCTGTAGGGTTGGCTGTTCCAAGAAGTCTAGCAGACACAGCCAGAAGGGACAATTAGTAATAAATTGGCACTGGGATTCTCTCCTGCGCTTGAAATCTGGCACTCTCTATAAACACACATTTTAGGACCCCCATTTAAAACCTTCTACTGCAGTTAGCAAGGCAATGTGGTCTAAATGCGACTAGACAGAAATGAAAGGTGTTACAATACACTGGGAAAGCAGAGACACGTACTCTCACCGGCATGAAAATGTGTCAGGTATTTTGCATGGGGCTTCTAGCGCAACATCTCTACCAGAGTCTGTTATATCCACTCATCCCTCTCAAACACACAGCTCCGGAAATGTTACATGGAAGGGYAGGGATCTAGAAAATGCTACGTATATGATATGCATACACCCTTTTATTAGCACAAAGTCTACCCTCGCAGAATAAAGGGGTCTCTGTGTTAGTCCACCTTCTTCTCAGAGACACTGTAAAATAAAAGCATCCATTTTACTTCATTCACATTTGCATCTAATACTTTTGCACTGACCTCAGCAGCAAAAATAGGGACAGAGCCCAAACTATCTTTATGTGCAGTTGCTGGAATTTACAGCACTGCTCAGGGATTGGCAGTTAGCTGAACACTACACGTTAAACTTCTCTCCTCCTTCRATTTTAACTGGCAATAGCCAGGCTGAACACATGAAAACAATTAAAAAAAATCACACAAAAATAGGAAGCAGTGGAAACTTTCTAATCTTTCCTCTCCTCTCAAATGTGCGTGCCATAGCTCACTGTGAACAAACTGAATAACTCATCTTTACAGGCTAACCGATAGAGGAGGAAGGAAACCAACAAAGATAGAAAGGAATATTTCTGCTAAACTTGACATTTGCTCCTCACACTATTATTGGATGTAGTGTTACTTTCACAGCAAAGCCCACTGAAATCAATAAGAGGTATCGATGGTATTGAGCCCTGGAAATTACCTTTCAATGAAGCACTTTTACAACATGAAATAGATCTTCATGGTATCTCTCTGCAATACACAAGTGTCACTAGATCCAGTTACAGAGGAGGAAAAGTGACTTGAACAAGGTGCACGTGAGAGGCAATCCAATGCACACGCTGGGAGCAATTCCCCTGTAATTTATGGTTACAAAGACAGCTGGTACACGCATAAGGATAGACCCTCCTCTCCTGTCCTGTCCCCTCTCACATAAAACTCAAACTATGGTCACAACGTGTGAAAGCTAGGAACCTGTAACAATATTGACAATATTGACTTTAGAAAAACATATTTACTTCCTAAAAACCTTCTGATTTATGTCAGCGTTATCAAAGCTTTTCAGTATGAACTCTATTGTAATAACAGCTACAAATTGGAAATGATGTGTTCACGAGGCCATTACAGGTCCATATAGGATGATGATTCCCTACCATAATTCTGTATTAGGGGAGAAAAAAGAGGAGTATAGGCTCTTTTAATGCAATTAGCAGATGGAAACAAGGTGACTAGTTTGCAAAGACACTATAATTCAAAAACCTTCATGTTGTTAGATGTATGTTAGGTAAATACTTAAAAATACTTCATGAAGAGTCTACTGATACATCCTTTTGCATCTGAGATTAAAGCATGGAGAGCAGTAATAGAGAGTTCATTTAAACTCAGACACGAAATAAACTTCAGAGAGTTTCAACAGTTTACATCAGTTTTCCCAGACTATATAAACTACCAAGCCACAATTATACAATTCATGGCTCTTTCCAGAATGATTCTAGTTATACAGTTATTGCATTTGTGTTTCTTTTTGGCTGAAACACATTGCATATTTGTCAGTGCAAAAGTGTATTTATATAAGAAAACAGTTATTCTTGTTACTAAAAAATATGAAACTTATCATTCATAACAGTACAATTCCTCACCTGTAACTAAAGTATAAGATGACATAACTACATTATTAAAATGCATTCTTAGGAGTTTCTTCTGAAACAGTAGCATAGAGATGATATATATTAGTTTCTGAATTTGAAATGTTATGCATCAAGATGTTTCTTCATCATATTGTAGAGTTAAAAGCCTCTGGGAATGCAATATAGTACACTTCACTGCACACCATAACGTCCTGTTTTAGGTGTCAGTGAGGRTGATGGGTCAAATCCTTTGCAGTGGCTCAGATGTTTGAGCGTACACCCCACAAAATTCATACRAACATTTGGGCTATATCTGAACAAAAACAACACTACTTCAGTTGCCAAACTCTGCTGGCAATCTTCAGGACAGCACTTCTCACACGAAGTTTCTGTAGTTCTGGCTTTGTTATAGACACTACTGTAACAGTCTGTTGGTATTTGAGTAGAAATCTGAGCAGTGTTTTTAGAAGTGTGTCGTATTTAATATGAATCAAAATACTCAGATAGAAAGTTTGGCCCTTTGGTGCTTCTCAGGTTTCTGTGTATTAACTGACCTGATTTCTCCAGCTGCCAGCACTATTTATAGGGTATGTTCTTTAAAAACAAGAGCCTCTGAGGGGAAATCTTATGCCACATCGCAGCAAGTGTTAAACCTCTTCACCGGGCAGTTTAGGCACTCGTCACGTTTGACCGTTAGTTATCAAAGATGGACCCAACATCAAACACTGGATGRGAAACGCCTCTTGTTATTGAGATAATATGAATCCAGCCCTGAAGTTTGCTGTTTGAATCTTTCTCCACAGCACGGTCAAACCAGAACTCAAYTCAGACATCCTCAAATTTCAGCAATGCTTGCATCCAGCTCTGATTTTGGATTTAAACCTCATGGCTTTGATCCACTTGTTACGAAGTCTGATCTCACCCTGGATAAGAAGTAACATTACTCAATAAAGAGAGTTAATACTAGAACTGTGACATTGGGAAAACCTGCTCAACGAGCAAGCTTGTTTAAACAACAGAAATAGGTTGCCAAGATTATGAGGGAGGGAACAGTTTAACAGAAATCAATAAAGAAATTACAAGCAACTAATAAGTTCACCCAGTGAGTAACAGTAGACAAAACCAGAAAAGAACTGGAGACTGTAATACAACCTGCATAGAGGGTCGCTTTTTGCAGTTGTCACACTGACAAAAGTACAGYCTCGTTGACTTTGCTAAAGTGACTGGGTTTRGCCTGAGTAAAAACTGTGGTATTTGGCCTTTAATAAAATCTGCTGTAGGTTTGCTTTGATGGTTTAATTGCTAGGCTACTTATCCCCACAGTTTCAGCTTTAATCTGTTTATCAGTTGCTCACCTAAGTGGAAGTATCTGACAGAACATCCCTCCGTAATACTATAATTGCACAACGTGAACTTGGAGCTTACACACTGCAAAGTCACAGAAGCAACTTTTCTGGAAGAAATGGAGATGTTCTAATCCTGAGCAGAGAGGTGATCTACCTGAACGATGTTACACAGACCAAGAAAAACAAAAGTTGCAAAGCTGAGCTTTGTTTTGGGGAGTCTGAAGTTCACCAGGATTCACCACCGGACTCACCACAGAGGCTAAGTGAAAACACAGCATGCTGCAGCATGGCGCTCAGAGCTCCCTCAAACACAAGATTACTTCTAATGCTTTTTGTGCATCCATTGCATAAAAATTAATTATTTCATTAATGTATTAATTAATGAATGAAATGAATAAATGAAATTAATGTACTTCATCTTGCTTGCCCCAACCGTGCTGTCCTCAACCTATGGCCAGCAATCTGCCTCCGCTCCCGTCTGATTGCCCTGCACTCCCTGAGCACTGCTCACACACSCCTTCGAGATACCATGTCACCGCTCCGTCTCCGCTCACCATCATCGTCCCTGCAATTCAGTCCTACCACCACRCTCAGCTGCCGCCACCCACGTAAAAGGAAACTTTTCCACAAATATGTTAGCAAAATGTGGCAGCATGCATGAGCCTGTGTGGCAGAAACAGCGGTGCATCACCCAGCGAGGACACAAGCTGAACAGTGCAATTTCTGCGAACCTACTGGGCCAGTATTACCCCTACAGCAACAAGAGTACTGGAACGGTCATGTCCCTGTTAGTCAGCAAGCTACATAATTACAATTAATACAGAACAAATCGGTTAGTAAAATGACTGCATACACTAACATGCAGAACAAGTTAAAGAAAATGGCAATCCGATCACAGAACTTTGAGACAAAGTAAAATGTTATTTACATTTAAATATGCTATGTTTAAATTTCTCAGCCTCTGTAAATCCCAACTTGTCTCATGACAGCTGTTTCCTGGAAATTTCTGATAGCATTAGATATACCTATCACATGCTCTTTTTATCTGGACACTTGCACCTCATATACCCAACACATCATCTCTGGTAGCCCTCCTCAGTTGATTTAGTAACAGTTGAAACTTGCTACCAGTCATCAGACAAGTTAGTTAGGATCATATGGCACTGTAGCAAAACATGTCTCAGAGCTGTCTGAAACATGTTGTGGGATGAGCTGTGCCCGCAGGCCGTTCTCCCAGAGCCTGCTGAAGTGCTGCACAGCACTGCTTGCTCCGGAAAGGGAATGCACAAGCTGTATGTGCAAAATTGTTTTAAATTCAAAGAGCGACAGAAACTAATAGCTACGATCTATGGTCAATCCTCACCTTGCCTTTCTTGAGAAGAGCATTATCTAATGATTCCACTTCTCACTTGCATCAGCTCTAACAAAAATACTGATTTCTAGGTGTTTCAGAGCACAGGATCATCAAACAAGCTCTGCTTGGGATGTTAGAATGAACCTACTCCAAGCACATATCCAGCTACAAATTTAACTCTGACATGTGTTGAAAGGTTAGATTTGTAAAAATGTAGGCAATCTGACACTTTCAGATCACAGCAAATGTGAGGCCACAAAATCAAGCTTCCAGAATGTTAATTCCAGGCTCCACAAAATGTCTCTCGGAAACTATTTTCATGGGGAGCAAAATAACTAATATAATTGGAAACACTGGAGAAGCAATGGGAAATGAAAGAGGATAAAGAGAGGTGGAAAACACAGGCCAACATACATATATATACATATACAGCATAATTAGCTTCACTCGATTGTATAACAAAGTCATAACAAATGAGTCAACTTTTTAGGTGATGTAACACCTAAGTTGGACCAACACCAACTTATATCAGCTGATAATTGTGATCCATAATTACATGGACTGATTTGGATCTGTGTAAATTGTTAGTAAACTCCAATGAGGGCAATAAGGTCAACTCACTGAAGAAATTGCGTAAGTGAGACACAAATCAGATACCCAATAAAATCATAAAGTATCTCATGTTCACACAGCTCTTCCTATYCCAGGCAATTTTTTTTAATGAGCTTTACGTAGACAGGAATTGCTTGAGGCACTATTAAAATGCGGTCATTTCTATGATGCTTCTCAGCAGCTCTTTAACAGTTGTAGAAACTCTACACACTAACTAGCAACAGCAGGGAAAGAGCATGCTAAATCCTTTTGAAAATTCAGGAGCAATAGTGGTGATGGGAAAGCAACTGTCCATCTTTGAACTAGAATGGGGTACTGGATCTGATAGCTATATTCTTTCTAAACGCATCATGTAACAAGGAATTGGAACTCAGTGCCTTTTGCCAAGAGAAAGTGCTGTCTCCTTCAAAAATCTCAGATATAGGTAGAGGTGCCTGTAGTTCTCCTAAGACCTCCAGTACCTAACAAGTGCAGAGTCCTATCTTAGCCTCTGTCTCCAGCAATTAGGTCTTTCAGTCTGGCCCAAGAATCTTGCCTGTTAAGGAAAAAACAAAGACAGAGGATCTAGAATAAGCTGTTGGATTTGGTACATTGCAGGCTGTGAAAGCAAGCCAAGGTTCCTCTGGGAGCTGATAACAAGCACATCAGGAATTGCTTCTGATGTCAAACTCATGCCCTTATAGTTGACCTCATTAAAGGCTATATTTTACTCCTGCTGAAACTGATGGCAACCATTTCTAGTTTTCCATGGGGTGCCTGTGTACTAATCAGCTGTGAGAGTCAAAAGATACTCAGCTATTGCTCTGTCTGCAAGTTTCACCACATTTGTTAACGCATTTTGGGGGAGGGAGGGTGCACAGTTTCTGGAAGAGTAGATGGAGCTTCAACAAGTGCCCCAAGGAGCTACCAGTAAATGGAAGAAGACAAAGTGAGGTGCATGTTCGCTCGCTCACTCTCCTAGCAGAGCAGCAAGAAGTTACAAGACAAATCAAGCTCACAGTAGTTACAGGGGTCCAGTACCACGTTAACCACCATGAAGAAGAACTGGTGCAGCTGTGACAGAGAGGCTGGTCTCATGCTGAAATGTTGTCTTACAAAAAGTACTCCTGCTGAGGGCCTAAGTACTCACCTAACACTCTTAGTGCTTTTTAAACAAACTCTCAGCATCCTTTATTTTTTTACCTACCAYTTGAAATCAGCACTATTCCCCGTCTAAGGGTTCAAATTCCTAAACCGCACCTTGTTGTGGAACTTCACTGCACTGAGCCTGTACTACTTTGCTGCTCGATACACAAAAGCTCTGCATTTCTGAACACATTGCTGGACCTCTCTCCATTTTAAGGGCATTTTGAATTACAACACGTGCTCTATGCCACTGTCTCCTCCACCTTCTCCATCATCCCAGATGAATAGGCAGGTGGTAAGAGCCAGCAGAAATTTCTCACGCTCTGTGAGAGAGAGCTAGCAAGTCAGGCAACTGAAAAGAAAAAAATCCCAACAAAATAAAGCTGCTCCTTCTTGCCTTGGCTCTCCTGTCCCCACTCAAGCATAAGGAAGCCCAGCACAGGCAAGGAACTGCAATTCAAATCTCCTGACACATCAGAGGCTCTCTGGAGGAAGGAGGAGCAACAAAAAAAGGAATGTAAATGATCTTTGACCAATGACTTTTGTCTAGTTGTGGTTTCTGGTACAGTATATGTGGTTTCTTGTTCAGTAAGTTAATGAATGTGTACACGGCAATGTGTTCAATGTGCTCAGTGTTGAGAGATTAGAGAGTGACGGATGGCATGGGACATGTCAATATGGATCTGGAATGATCAAAGAAGGCCGTCTCTTCTGGGCACAAGACTGGGTTGGGTTACAGCAAAGAAAAATGTGAAGTGCTTCTTAATGTGTTTTCTCTGTATTCTCTGTTCAAGGAGCACTGTAAACGGAAGAACATCTTCTCCCCTAATAATCTATTTCCTACATCTGGCTCCCCCAATAAATATATTAAAGTTCCGTTTGAAGCGTACAGTTTTTTAGGAAAACAGACTTGCCATTGTTTAAAACAATAATCACAAGTGCTGTTTAAAAGCCGAAGCAAGGCTATGCGCATATCTTTGCTGTGACTAGTTATCAGCCATGAATCTTGTACTTAGGTAATTATAAGAGGTTTCTTTTTTAAAGGGATGATTTACTTACTCTGTATCCTTGCCAGATTTTCTTTCTTTTTTAATATGTGAATTTTACATGTTAAGTAGGGCATGCTCATTTTTCTTCTGCCTCTGCCCTCTTTTGAGTTATGAATCCCTTCAGTGAGTAATGAGCAGTTGGCAACTTTTATGCATAAGAAAGAAGATTCAATGAATTCGAAATACACTACATGGATGCTCCTTTTCCTACCTAAAAATTTTTATGAATTGGGCCCACAATGATCTGGCTTTAAATCATTGCCTCTTTTCCTCTCTGTACTCTGAGTATTTATACTCAGGGGATGTACAGTTGCAACGTGTTATAAATTCAACAAAATTACTAATTAAAAAAAAMCTACTGAACCAAAATAGAACAAGGGATGGAATTAGAGCCAAAGGGAGTTGAGCCAGTGCAGTGGTCGTGGGGAAATGGCCTGCCCTGCAAGGCAGGTGATCTGATCCTCATCTGGGATTAACTAAAATAGCGCTCTTGCGCCAGACGATTTACAAGGGCTGCAAATCCAGCCCCTGCCTCGATTTATGGCCTCTGACTCCGGCAGGGAACTTGGCCTCTTCTTCCCCATCCTCTCTTCTGAGAGGGACAACTGTCTCCCATTGCTGCCATGAGAATTAGGGCCCTTAGGAAACAAACAGGATTTCAGCTCTTGCTCTATGGTTCAGCAGAGCTTGGAAGCACTGTGGAGGATTCCCATTCCTGGAGAGGTTTTGCAGCACTCAACAGGCTGCACTCTAGTTTACCTGGGAACTGTACTGCTGGGCACTGAGCTCTGTCTTCTGTAATGTCATGAGAGGGTGGCCCGGCTAGGGCAGACCTCGGGGAAAGGGGAATCCAAACAGACAATTCTATGGGCCTCAGCAGGACAAGGACTTGASAGCTGTGTGCTTTCCCTGCAAGCTTTCCTAATCATCTGCTCCAAAGCGGAGCTGTTTGACAGTAGGTAAACTACAAACCAGGAAAGTAAACTATGCAAAGCTGCACTGAGTGATGCGTTTTGTAGTGGATTAGCTCTTCCTTCTTCTCCACTTCACTGAACGAATGGAGCCCTATAAGRGGAAGCAGTAAAGGCTGAGCGATGAACCTAAGTCAGTTCTACATCCAGTTGGCAGCTAAGTCCATCAAAACAGAACACTTGAATACTGCCTGTGGACAGGCACTGAGCTGACCAGCAGGTCAGAGAAAATAACCTGTATTTAATCTGTCAAATGTATTTAAAAATAATTATATGGCAGCAATATTTACAAAGAAGCATTCCAGGGATGCTCCAAATGAAATGGCTACAAGAGCTCTCAGAGGGGAGGAGAACTTAAGTTTTGCAGGGACAAATACAAACTAAAACATGATATAAAGGCCTTAATCGCTGCTTCAGATCGCACAAATAAAAAGCCAACTAGCATCAGCTCTGACAGATAAAGAAAATTTACTATCCTGTACTGTCTGTCCTACTCTTGCTCCAGAAGCATCTGAACCACATAGACATCGTGGTTCAGCTTCTGAACTAATGTGCAGGTTAACCATAAACAATTTCAGCCGACTTTAAAACTCTGTGCCACAGGAATCAGYGGCTCAGCAGCTAATTTGCAAAGTGCTCAGTTGACCATGCAGTGGGGACACTGCAGCTAGCTAAGGGCAGTGACCTTACCACTCAACCTCGACTAATTTGTCCCCATTTCCCAGAGCCAAGTAAGAAAGAAGAGAAGACAAAGAAGAGCAGGCTGCTGGCCAACGTCCCTTACAGTCCRGCACCACATTAAAAAATAACCAGGCCTCCAGAATCAGAAGATGAGCTAAAAGCTAAAAGATTAAAAAGCATTTCTAGATTCTTAGCTAATTGCCATTATCACACAGGGTTCATGTACTGAAGGACTCTGCTATGATTACGAAATGGAAGCCTGTAGTCTTCCTAAACCGCCTGACCTGCTCAGCCTCTGGCAGAGAAGATGCTACTGAAGACAAGCACTGACTCGCAACTGAGTGTTTGTTATGAGGTACATACACAACCTGTTTCTCTCACTGCGSAGAAGCTTCATTTAACCTCAGAATTCATCTTTTCCCTAGGTCTTCTCTTCTTYCTGTAAGGTCAGTCCAGAAATCTAATATATTTTTCAAGAACTGACTGAAAACAAATGCACCAGAAGTGTGGATGAGAAGCACCTGACACAGGGCTTCTGCGCACAGAAACGTACTGCTGATCTGGACGTGGCACTGATTCACAGCACAGCACGCGGGGCACCGAGCCCTTCCCGAACAAATTTATTAGGTCCTTAATGGTGCATTCCAGATGGRCAGTAAGCATGAAAAGGAAGGCAGCAAAGGTGATCCTGGCACCCAGTTCTGCCACTACCACGTCTTACAACACTGGACAAGTCCTTTCTCTTCTCCTTACTGCCGACAGCYCTCTCACTTTTGTCTTGGTTATTCAAGGCATACGTTTTTGGGCAGGGACTCGCTCTTGGTGCCTTCAGAGAGGGCCAACACAGCAGGGCCTCTGGGCAGGCTGAAGCAACCTGCCCCGTAATATGCTCAGATAATCCTGCGACAGCTGAAACCAGCGGAGACTCTCTAGGTCTCCACGAGTAGGATTCACTGTCCAGTCAGCCCGACTGCTCTGTTTGAGCACCCCAAAACTTCAAACTGCCTCAGAAAAAGTGGGTTAACCCAGGCCAGAGAAAGAGGTTTAACCCATGCTAGGAGATAACTTTCTAGAAAATTATTGTTTATTGCTCCGTTAATAACACTATCTCTTTACCATTTAATTTGCCAGCCTGTCACTGGTAGATATCGSTCCCTATAGCACTGCTGGTGGCCCATTGGCTACTACTCTTCTTTGCACAAGCTCATTACTGTTTCTCAGTCTTTCTTTGCTGTACATACGTCTGGCCCACGTCTCCCCATTCTGCAGGCAAAAGCCTGGACGCTGTGAAGTCTCCAAACTCCTCTGAGCACTCAGTAATCCTGAGAACTGTGCCCTGGTGAAAAGCCTCTCTCCCATTAGTCAAGCTTGGAGAAGCCAGACAGCTGGACTCTACTCAGTTCAGTGTAGCTTACCTGAGATGTCAACCTTTTAAGGATGAAAATACTACCTGGTACAAGTAAAAGTGGCCTCATCTGGTCCAAAGTGAAGTGGCCTTTATGGCATGCCCTGAAGGCAAGACYCCATCAGACTCAGGACCACAAAGCTGTGCAGGACACACAGGTGCAAGGTGGGAGTGCTCTGCTGAACCTCCATCGGTGAGCTCCAAGATCTGCAGCTATCAGTCCTAGCTGAGCATTTACTTAGGCAGCTGCTGGTCTTCTGGAGCGAYGAGAGGTATCATATTTCTGAAGGAATAAGCTCTCTCTTCTTCTCATTGTGACCAGTGGTTTCTCAAATCTTGAGCGTTTATTCGAGCCACCAACATTCAGCAGCAAATGGCTTGAGTTTTGATGTTTAATGTTGCAGGGATAGCAGTCGGCAGCTTTTCTTGTTTTCAGCTCTTTTAGCACACTGTTTTGCCTAAAGGAAAATATRGTTTCAAGCAGTCTCACTCCACCATTACTATCTCCTTGCCTCAGCTAACAGCACTTGTATATGTATTAAAGATGTTGCTGCAGAAGTTGATGCTACAGGGCTTAATCACTTATTTCAGGTAGTCAGCAATCCTTTTTTTTTAATGAACCTTTTATAAAAAATAATTGTTTGTTCCTTTTTTTTTTTTTGGAGGGGGGGTTACAACTCAATTTCAAAGCTTGCAAAAATCTCATGGAGGGGGAGGGGAGAGTTAGGTACTTGATTGAGACATCAACTTAACATGACATTTTACCAAGAATGTCRATATGGCTCCTTAAAGAGACACTGCCATATTAGTTTAAGTGACTGGGTTTGCCGAGATTTCTTTAAGCTTGACTTAAATGTCAGATGCCATTAGCTCTGGAAGTTCAGACAGTCTAACACTGCGAGCATCTTGTGCAGCAGAGGTTGAAAGGATCACAGGTAAGCAAAGCCACGACAAAACATTGCCTGAGACACGTATGCAGGAAGTAACTACGCAGCAAACTGCAGAAACCAAAGCACTCTGGCTAGAGTACTTATGTCACTGTCTTGTCAGATATTACACCAGGTCTAAATTCGAACCTTCACTGCTTCTAACTTCCTAGCTGAATTCTTACCACTCTCCTCATCTACATGTAAGGGGAAAACATGTCTGCATTAAAAGTTCAGGACGTGTGTGTGTCTTTGAGGATATGAAAAGTGAGCTATCGATTAGCAATTGACAAACGCAATAGAAATGTTATATGGGCTGAGAAAGAGCCATGCATAATTTATAGCTGTGCCAAATATGAGTGACAGCAAACAGCAGGAGGTTTGAGCACAATATTGATTACTTTAAAAAACTGAGAAAGGCACCGTGCTGAGGGCTGGGAGGATAAAGAGGAGAGGCAACAAGCAGAGAAAACAGGAGCAAAGCCATTAATGACGTTGTGCTACCAGACACTGCCAGACTAGGAAACTGAGGAGACAGTCAGGTGGAGAGCACTGCTCTCTCCTTTCCAATCAATAATACCATGTCAAAACATAAAATGCATGCTTTTGCTCTTAAGTAAAATGTGTCTAAGATTTTTAAAAGCATTGATTCAAGATGGATCAATGAAAATCTAGGCATATTTTCCTGTGCAAAAAGGGGGTAATAACACTTTGTAGATAATCACACAACAGAAGAGATTTCCAATGCTGGTTATAAATGTCCTATTTATACTACAATCTTTTTGTCAGTAAAGGTTAAGAATAGTAGGTCAAGGAGTCTTGCATTGTTTGGGGGGGGGGACCACAGAGATGTAAATGTGGAGCACATGGTCTCGTTAAATGATGAATGAGGGCAGAACTGAGCTCGAGCAGGAGAGGCGATGAAACGTGGAGCACCTCCAAGAAGCTCCAGCTTCATTTCCAGAGAGCTTCCAGGTGCTTTTTCTCCAAACTTCTCAGCAGCTTTAACCCACAGACTTGAGAGCGATGCCATGGAGAGGCAATGGGTGGGTGCTGTAGGGCTTGTTCCTGTGGGGCACTGCAGTTCCTCAGCTGGTGGCCAGCTGCTAGGTCCAGATAAGAACAGGCGAACAGGCTAGGTAWCAAAAAGGCTCCATTACTGTAACTGTTCTAGCAAAACTGGTTCTAGCAATTCTTAAAACCTCAAAGTATGTTTGCTGTGAAGCAATGATGATCCTCCTAATTAAGCAAGCTATATGTGGATATTCAACTGCAATTAGACTTTTGCCTAACAAGGTTTTGGCCAGCACAGAAATGGCATTAAAAACAAACAGAAAGCACACTTATAAGTGATATCATCTTACCAGTACAGAGAAAGAAGGGTTTAAGAAGAAGAAAAAAGTGGTCTAGACTCCCAGCTACTCATTTCTCCATCAGAGAGAACCCAGTTTTCATTTCTGAGGATGAGAAGCAAATGTAAGTGAACAAAACATGCAGGTAGAGAAGCATCTCAAGGTTACAGASGGCAACAGGAAAACAAGAATCAGAACTTCAGATGGCTGCTGGAGATGTGGAAGGTGCCTCCAGGATAGATCTCCACAGCCTTGGAAAGCGGTCCGTGCATCCATACAGCACACTGCAGTGTGCCTCAATGCGCTTAGTCTGCTGCTGCTCCTGGCTTCTGAGCTTGCCCAGGTGGCCCACCATGACACTGCCCAGCCTCATTTAACTGGCATCATACCCACTTACCAGGCTCCTTCCCTCTAAGGAAGCCCTCGTGCTGCTGGCTGTGAAGCTGAACAAAGGTTTATAAACATCACATTGCTCTTCTTTGACTCATCAAGGAATAAATTTTGGCATTTGCTTATGCCAGTGACTAGGACGCTGAAAGGGGACACCAAGGCAAATGAAAACACTATTCTGAACTCACTGAAACAAAAAAATTAGMATATTTTAGAAGAATGTAAATTCCAGACAGTGACTGAACAGTGAGTTTTAATTATGGACTTTTTTAACAGGCACAGATTTTTTTAAATATAAGTAAAAATTTCTTTTCCTCTTTACAGATATCTTACAGACATAGGTGAATGGCGTAAGAGGAAGGTCAAGCAGAATTGTCCAATACCCACTTGCACAGTAGTATATTGTAGAAATAATTTCCTCATAACATTTAAATGCTTCTTCTCTCTTATGCAAAAGCCACATTTTTCCATAACAATGCAGAATTTCACTGTCCTGAGCACTTCCATGCTCCTCAAGTTCTAATACGGAGGTAATAATTCCTTGCCATCAATAAAATATATTCCCTTTGTGAACTCCCACTGTTTCCCTCATCATCAGTAAAAACTGAAAAGCTTTACAAAAATAATTATTTTGCTGCACACTGTTTTTCATTTTTGATAGAACCTTAAGCGCAGACTTCTCTGAATGCACATCTGAGAAAAACCTTGTCATTATTTCCACTGACCTGAGTAATTAGGTACAAACTAGAACCCCCCGCTTCCTGTTGGCGAAACATACTGCGTAAAGCAGACTCTTATCAAGTCTTCCCTCAAGCAGCCAAACAGCACAAGCTACAGAAACAAGGAGAAGAGAGAAGCATTTGTGCAAGCAAGTGGCATAACCCAGTGTACTGCATTTGGGGTGCCCGGACAGGGAAGAATGGTGTAGGATAGCCCATCAGGTGACCCCTCCGGAGAACACCTACTCTAGCAGGTTTAAAGCATTTCATTTACATTAACTCTCCTTCTGCATTCACAGTGGTCGCCTGCTGCTTGTGCTCCCTTGAGATTTCCTCTGAAGGGAGCAGTTTGCCACCCCGCCAGTGCTCACCGGGCCGTACCTGTCCCGGCTGGCACGGACAGGGGCACTCCTGACGTTGGCAGGCTGCGGACCACGTCCAGACAGCAGAGCTGGCTGCATTCTCAATTTTTATGTTGGTGGAATAAAAATGGCATTTATCTATTCCTTTTACAGGGCTGTGAAGCAGATCGATCAAGCAGCCTAGATATCCTGCTTTTTGTAGTCCCCCAACTAATTAGTTGCCAAACAGACCCAGTGTGGACACAACCAGATCCCTCCAGCTGGACCAGCAGGAACAGCAGGTGAAGAAGAGCTCTGCATGCACTCACTGCTTGGCCCTCTTCTAAACCTGCTCGTGACACTAATTTACTGGTGGCAGTAGCRCTGGTGGTTGCATAGATACACAGAGCCCACAGGGAAGCTGTTCAAAGCCATGGTAATGAGTAACCTACGTGCTGCCTGAAAGCACAACCATGAGCTTTGAATCCTCTACTATTACCTGGGATAGCCAGACCTCTGCCCCCTCCCCATGTTACAGAGATGAATCATGTTTAACCTACTTGAATTTTATGTTAATGATCCAAGTGGAAAAAAAAAAGCAACTCACTTCAAACTATGTTATGCTCAAAGGTACAGCAGCGGGACTGCAGAGAGAGGCTGTATGGGTTGGTGTCTAGTCTAGTCAAGTTTTGCCAACAGGGGACCTGGAAAATCTGCTCTACAGGCAATGTCACCAGTGCATTAAAACCCGTGCAGCCAGTGCGCCTCCCTCAGCCCCCAGGAACAGGCAACTTAAGGGCATATACTTATGTCTTTAGAGCTTGCTAACTTCTAGCAACTGCAGGACAATGATGTGCCACCATGGGAGCTTTTGCTGATACCATCAGGTACGGCARCCCCACGACTACTCCAAAACAGTGGAGTGGGCTGGCTCTCAGCTGCTCCCAGCATCAGGAAGAGGTTAATGCAACTTGCTGCTCTTCAGCGTTCCCCATGAATTTCTAAAACAACATGGTAAATTTAAAGAACCGAGGAGAACAGATCCAATGTCCACGACATCATGAATGCAGCTCTCTTCTGTTCACTGCTGCATATCATTTGCTATTATGCTCAGACTTGATGCAGCTTTCTAAAGTAATACATAGCTCTGTTGAATGATTTATACAGCATGCATTGCAGCAGGCACACTGGCATTGACATTACAAAAAACTTCTCTGCAAACTAGCACAGTGATTAAAAATAGAAACAAAAATATAAAACACCACAATCTAGAAATGAGCCATCCCACAAGCATCCTAAAATACCTGCATCACTTTGGATGACTCCAGCAATCTAAAGCATCATCATTCCGGGAACTATCGCTTTTGGAAGTAAGAGGTCAATGATTCTGGGAAGCACTGCAAGACCATGTCAATCATCAGAGCAAGAGAGAAGCTGTGTCAGGTGCAGGAAAATATCTGTGTCTCAAATGCAGCAAATATCTCCATGTAGAAAGCGTTTATATTTTTCCCCATCCTGCCTTGGCAAAAACTCAGCATTAAAGTAAACACTGATGTTAACTTAAAAATTTAATTGAAATGACAGAGTCTACACAGAGTTCTGCATCAGTAGGTATGGAGACTACTTCAAGAATATCCTGATTTTGTCCCAAGAATGAAATAAATTGACCTATTTAATTCTACTAGCGGTTAATACATGGCATTAATACTCACTGTAATAAGCTAACTGCTGTCTTGCTTCAACATCTATGCACAGGGGAAGACTAAGTTTGAGTTCCAGCCAATGTAGACGACAAACATACACGTGTCCTGCATGCTCCTGCATGTACTCGAAGGATCTGCGCAAACCCAGTCCACTGTGATAATTCAACACAATGCTGAGGCAGTTCAAGCCTTACTTAAAAAGATCTAGTCCAGAGCTGAGACATTCCAGCTATTCTCACATGCTTCCCTAAAATGCATTTTTTGCTCCCACCAGAGCAGGTAACACAAGTTCTCTGCTGCCTAGCAGAAAATACAAGAAAACTCCTCAAGGAAGATGCTTCAGTTAGTACGGAGCACTAGCCTAGTATGTAAGCTGAGTTAAGCACATTACATCTGAGCTCAGCATGGTGCTGTTTGGAATTCAACCCAGTGGCTTTAATCTATAAAGCCCTCAAGCCCTCTGAGTCGCTCTTGGCTCTCTCCAAATCTGATCTTCACTATAGCTGAGATCAGCACCCTTACTGTTGCAATAAACTAAGGTACTTCAGTTAACAACACAAACCAGCAACCCAAGGGACAAGCTCTTGGAGGAAAGAACTCAAAGTCTTCAGAGCCAGTCTGCTCTCCTTCAGCTTGCCTGGCCTTTGCTCGTAGTGTGTGCAGATATAAACAAMCACACATCTGTCCTGGGAGCATCTGGTCAACCTGAAGGGATTTTGATCTGCCTCAGATGTGGCTGCTGGACATGCCTTTAGAGATTGCACATTGTTGTTAATTGCTGCAAGTACTTTGTATTTACATTTATCAATACCTAAAATGCTGCCACTTGGCTTGAAAACACACTGTCAAAACTATATATGTGCTAGTGGTAGATAGTTTGAAATGTTTAGTTTTCAGATCAGTTSAATGTTTACCTTAGACATATTTAGATGTCCTGTCCTCCTTGGAGCACTTAAAATGTTGACAAGACTCGAGCAAATCTATGAGACAATAAGCATTGCTCTTTTCTTCTGCCAGAGCAGCAAAGACAGTGAAACTCAGGGCAGTCAGGGAATCGCCACTGACGGACGGGAACCTGCGCCGGGCAACAGGAAATCTGGATACTGTTTTCTGCTCAGCTGATAACAAAGCGATGAGCAGCCATTTTACCATTCAGTGGTACCACTTCCCCCTTTTTTGGCCCTTTTAGGCTAATTTTTTTCTCTATTTTAGGTTAAGCTTTCCAGGGCAGAGACTCTTCTGTTCTGCACGGAGGCTCAGTTCACCAGAATGCCAAATCTCTTTGGGACCTTGCTATACTACAGTAACTCAAACCAGTCGCATTAGAAACAAAAAGTTCGGAGTTCTGAAAACACATGTTTCTCAGACTTCAGCATTTAGTCGGGCACTAAATAGTAGTTGAATAACTYATTTAAGACTCAGCTGGAAAACAGAAACTTCCATAACCACAAATTGTACAATAATACGCATAACCCATTGAACTGAAAAATCTACTGTCTTTCTCATTTTAATGATGACTTTGAGAATCAGATGTTCCAGAATCCACCAAACATTTTACTGTCACCTCTACTCATTTATACACAGTTTTAATGATGCCTTGCTATATTCTTGATTATTTCTTGCCGCTACATTTATTTCTATTCCTATTACTTTTTWAATTGCTGTAGGTAGATTTAAGCAGTGTTTACCATGGTACCTCTCATAGGTTAAACCACTCTGGGTTTTGGATGTTTCCTAGAAAAGGAGCTTTAATAGGAAAAAAAATGTATAAAATTCTGGAAATAGCATCAGAGCAGTGTTATCCATAAGCATCTCCAGAATTATTCTACTCGTTATTTAATTAGCTCTGACAGAGGTTGCAGAGTGCACAGAAACCTATCCAGGGATCTGCAGTAATATTTGGAGATCATTTCTTTTACTACTTAATCATTAAAGTTTTATGTACTCTTGCAATTGATAGAAGCAATATAACATTTCTGAAAAATACAGAAGAAACAAAAAGGTAATATACACAGAATAAAACCATCTCATCTTATATTCCACTACCACCGCACCCACGGCGTCATTTAACAGTTTGCTAGGTCTGGTGTACAGACTGCACTTCATTGGATCACGACAAAGTACTCAGATCTAAATACATTTCCTCTATTTATCCCAGTTGGAAAATCTGAACAGAGCTGTTTGAGCAAGGTGAATATATCACTCTTTCATTTACAAAAACTGTATCTCTGTGCTTCTCAAGAGTTTCTGTGAACATGAATCTGGAATGTTTCAAAAAATAAATAAAAGTATTTCAGTAAGATGCACTGGAATTCAAGAAATATCCATGGTCATGATAGTATACAAAGAAAATTGTCTGTGAAAGTATTTCTGCGTTAGACACATTTCAAGTGACCTTAACAGAAATCCTGAGTATGGYGAAAAACAGAGCTTGCCATCGCTCAACAGATATTCAAATTATGGGAGGAAATCCAAGTCTTTACGCAGGATCCTTTTGCAATACTTGCAGAACATAGAGAAGATATATCATCTCAACAGCACCTTTTTCACTTTGAATTTGGTAGAAAACACCGTGATATCCAGCACTGGGATAGTTAAATGACTCATTTCGTTTTAGAAATGAATCTGTTCAGGAAAGAGACTGGCACTGGGTGAATGAGAAGTGAATTTATCAGTAGGATCTTTATTTTCACTTTAGCAAGCCCCAGAGGGAGCCTAGCTTAGCTCTCAGTTCCTAGGCTAAGCTCACAGCTAAAAAAAAAAAAAAAAAAAAAAAAAAAAAAAAGGAAAAGGCGAAGAGAAAAAAAAAAAAAAAAAAAAAAAAAAAAAAAAAAAAAAAAAAAAAAAAAAAAAAAAAAAAAAAAAAAAAAAAAGGAAAAGGCCCCTCAACTCTTTTCTTTTTCTGTGAATTGGATTTGATGTCATTAAAAGATTAAAAATATACAATCCAGTTTGGCCATTTTAAGGAGACATATGTCTTGATTTTATTTTTAAATATTCGTATGGTTGAGCTACATTACACACTAAGCTCAGCATCATCAAATGACACGCTGCTAGCCTAAGTAGGACACTTCTACCAGTAAGCATCCACAGTTTACAGGTGGTTCAATCAAATACCAACAGTAGCCGCGACGAATGAACGAGCCAATTTTGCTGTTCTGGGAAGTCAGACGACTACGTTCTGTAGCCACCSCAGGCAGAGCAGGAAAACTCAAGCCGCCCGTTACTGCAGTGAAGTCCACTCGCGGTGCRCATGCGAGTAGGGGTCTTGCCTCAGCTGTCAGGTGCTGGGTTTTGAAAGATGGTAGGGACAGAGTGAATCATTTGTCAAGACTTTTTAATGAGAACATATTTGACAATACTCAGTGAATACCTACAGTGAATAATTAGCAGCCWGCCATAATATTTTCTCATATTCTCAGCAAGCACTTTCTCATGCTTATTCCAGTGCCAAGTCACTGATCACAGCCCCATATCCTCAATCTCACATTCGAGATCAATCTGTATATRTATGGAGTGAGCCCTCCACCCTGTATTTGACATCACTGCTAATTTTCTGACAGATTTAGATTTTTTTTTTAAACTGGAAGCCAGGTGTTGAAATCTGGACTCAATTTATCTTAAGTGTGAAAGATCATGTCAAGTGCAGGGAATGATTCATACCAGGAAGACACTGATTTCCCAACTATCTGATCAACTATGGTTTTAGGCAAATGACTAATGTTAGATATTGGATTATGTATTTTTGAAAGTGTGCCATAGCCAAGCACAGCTAGGCACTGAGCACGCAGCTGACTAAGGACATACGGAGAAGGTCTTTACGSTTTTTCTTTCTGGAAAAAATCATAGACAAAGCACACGCAAGAGAATGAGACAACATTGAGAATGAGAACCTCTTTATATTTGGCGAAAAAAACCCATCATGACATCCAGCAGTGGGCTTTATTAAGTGCTTTTGATTTCTTTTTAAAAGCTGCTACAAGGGAAAAACAGGAATCCATATGCAACAGAGCAGAAAAAGGAAAATTCACTTTTTGCTGCCATCTCTGCTGGGGAAGTCTGATGATGGGGGCATTAGAAGGAGACCTCGGTTACCTTCCCATTCCATCACTTTTCTGCTGCACACAGCACAACCCACACGCGAGTTTTGTGTACAGCCTTAGGCAACTCTGCGTGCTCCACTGTGCCTTTACTGCCATCTATATCTTGACAATGATAGCACTTTGCTTTGTCACAGAGATGTCATAAATCCATTAAAGACAGAAACGCATTTGCTCACTGGAGCAATGGGTTTGCTACGACTACCTAAGCAAGGTAGCCAAAGAAATTCAGGGAGTTTGTATGGACTTGCTGCCACTGCAATGACTTGCTACCTGCTACGCAAGGTGATAAGATCTCATTTTCTTCTATTTTCTATATAGAAAACATAAATAGTCTGCTCAGCTCAAAATGTGACCRTTTACACCAAGGAACCATGGCCACACTTCCGACAGCGGTCGGCACAGGCACAAGAGCTGCCTAGCAGAGCAAGGGCAGCATCGCCTTCCCCAAGACCAGCTCTCCTTTCTGCCTTGATAAAATATRCTAAGGTTCACCCAGATCACAGAAAAT
Source organism: Rhea americana (assembly GCF_003343005.1). Taxonomy (NCBI): domain Eukaryota; kingdom Metazoa; phylum Chordata; class Aves; order Rheiformes; family Rheidae; genus Rhea; species Rhea americana. Next base: position 8,017,714 of record NW_028186150.1, read on the forward strand.
TACCTTAACTCACAGAGCGTGAGGCTCTGCAATCAGAGTATTTCCTGTTTTAAATTTGCAGCAAAGATTCCAGTTTTCTCCCCAGTTTTCAAGTGCTAACATCAATATCCCAAAACAAAGAACATATAAGAGATCAACGAAAACACTGGTATAAGAAAGCAGCAGTAAAGGGTTTACGAGTAAATAAAATAACCTTATCCCCGTGTATCTGTGTGCTCTTGCATCTGTACTTTATTTATCTGTAACTCTTCAGAACTGTAAGCAAAAAATATTGGCTTTCTCTAGTTAGAGGGACTGGTTTATCTCGGTTTCTGACCCTTTAATTTGTCATCTAGCCAGAATCCCCTCAATGAGAATGTTTCTGGCACTCCAAGGCTGCAGTTAACTTAATAAGGAATGTAAGCACGGTTAGATAAATTAATTTCAAGGTCAAGTACACTGACAATGGAAAATGGATGCGAGTGGCAGGTAATAGAAGAAAATTCGCATGCATACTGATACACTGTTAAAGGCAGATGTTACTAGATAATTTAATCTCAAATGTAACCGATGTTTTGAGTTGCCCTTTTCCATTAAAAGAATTGTAGCAGATGCAAAAATCAAAGATTATTCAAAGAATTAAGATATGAAAAGCATGTTAGATCACTAAACTCCAATTAGTTAAATTAAATTGTATACCATTATCTACCTGTAGCTTTATTGGTAGCCAGCACTAGCACTCAGCTTGAGCAATAATAAAATTAGAGAATAACACTTTAATTGAATTGCACTTAAAAGGATCATGCTGACAAATGTGATTGTATCTGGCTGTAATGCACACCTTTTCCAACGATCATTAAATCCAATGAAATGAAAGTACAGGATCTTGACAGCTCTCTGAAATAATCTGTGAACCATGCTGTATCTCGCAGTACCTAATCAATTTAGAGAAGCCTCATTAAGGCTCTGCTGCTAAAGAACACTTAAAAATCAAAACAAATTACAACACGTTATGGATAACTAGCTAATCATATCGATACAACAAGGATGTATTGTGTTGCAACAATTCATTTCCTTCGTAAGAAGTGTTTGCCATGGATGATTTAGGAATTGTTATTCATAACTGTGATCAGCCAGCCCTCATGTCAAGTTTTTTCATCTTTGCTCATAATAAACATTTCTTATTCTGCGTCTGCACTGTATTCTAGATCTAATCCTGGACTCTATGGTTGCATGAGTGTTAATTATTTGTGTGGCTGTATGCATATTTGTTTCTCTCCTTCACTGTTTTTGCCTCTTTCTTGAGTATGCAGAAACAATGATGGGAAATTCTGGGAACAAATTAGATATTATCAGATACCCATGGGAATATTTCTTGGCAATTTTTGTTCACTGTAAGTACTTTGTTGCTGGATTATTTAACAGCCAATAATTCACCCTCACTCTCTCCTACCTTCAGTGGCTGTTTCCTTTTTATATGGCAGCTAATACAAAATAGTGTACCTTGATGTAACACTTGCACATAAGCAACTTGAGCTGGGTAATTTAGCAGATTAATGAGACCAGCAAATAGGCATTTGAAACTGAGGCATATCTGTGGCACTCTCTCTTGATCTACTTAGTCAACATGGACTTGGCTGGTCACCTTTCCCAGGGGACTCTTCCCCCTCACATGATACATCATTCTCACTCAGATATTTCTTTTTTGAGATTCTCTCTCAGCCTTAGTTGATAAAAGTCCCAGCACTGGATGGAGTGCATGGAACAAGAGACAAGCTCCTTTCTTCCGCGATGGACACAATTTTTAGTCACTTAATCTTGCTGTTGATTACTGTTCCTGTAGCTTTGAGCCTTTGAGTGACTGTTATAATGGGATTTCTGCCTCTCAGCAAAACATAAAACTGAACACAATATCAAATAGTTGTTACATACTACCATGCTGTTTGCTGCCCAGTGGATGATCTGCATGGACCACTCCCATGTCAACATGAGAATAGAGTTGGAAATACAATAGCAGGTTAAGACAGAATACAATACTGATGTCAAATACAATTTATAATGCAGAAGTTAAGCTATCTGAGGAAATATGGCTTTAATAAATACATGCTGTATCTTCTGTCCTCCTTCTGCACGAAAAACAGGGTGGGATTCCAGACGACACACGGATTCCTACACACTATTTAGAACAATTTTTAGTGCTTGCTCAAGGTACACAAAGTAGCTGTTACACAAGAAACCTACCGCTCAGTCAAGGCAATAGTGAGTTCATAAACATTTGAAAAGGATTTAGAGATTTAAAAGTAAAGATAATAGACCCAGTAACCTCCCAGAGGTTTAACACCTATTAAAGTTGATATTCTTAGCATTATAGTAGTACCCACCCAGTCATGTCAGAACGCTTTTGAACATGGTAAAAAACGGAACCAAAGGACGATCCAGATTTCTCCTGACATTCTTCTCCAGGAGCATGAGGCGGCTCTGGGCCACGAAAGCCACACGTGCTTTGCTTGAAGGCACTGGACCCTTCAGCTCCGGGTTCCTCTGGCTAGCACACTCCCTTCAGCAGCGGGAAGCAGGCRTCCCTGTCACCTCCACACAGCAATGCAAGGGGAACTATTTTGGAGCATCAACTCAGCAGCTGACGGCCTTTGGCAGCCTGGAATACCTATGGAAAACACTTTCTTGTCCCTACACATGCTTGTGGCCAGCGGTGCYGTAATTGCCATGCCTAGACCCCCGTCTGACCTTCTCTGGTCGATTGTGCCACACACGCCGTCACCTAACTTGGCTCATGGAGGGCTTTAACCTTCACTTACTCCTACCCAGGACAGCCAGGACAAATACCATTAACTGCACCTGAATTATAGTCGCGGCAAAGAGTTGGGAATCAGACTTCATACCTCTTTCTACTGGCCTTGATAAGCTGTAGATGCAATGCCTGGTGCACAGCAGGCGATCCACTCTTGCACTTTGGACTATCATTTCCACTTGTGCAGAAGACATTTTAAGAGTTGCTATCATTTCTAGTGAACAGAGTTGCATTTAATCCTCATTCCACCAGGCATMAATGACTGGTGCAGCACACGGCAAAGAACAGACAGTTCTTCACTCTACTAAGTGACACAAAGGACATGGGAAAAATGTCTGGAGTATGGAGTCTTAAAAGAAAAGAAATTTTAAAGCCAAAATACAGATTTCAGGAGTATTAACTGTTGTATACAAATATTAGTAATTTTTTCTCTTTTTCTTTCAGGAGAACTTTCCTAACCCATTCTCTTATCAGGTGTTGAAGAGACAATATTGTGCTAATTGCTTGATATACATGCCTATTTATAAAAGCTGCACTCTAAAGAAATCGAACCATTCACTGGAAATCAGAAGACACTGGGACAAAAACAACTTTATATCCTAGTTGAGACTGGAAAAAAATTGAGGAAAACTCATCAATAGAATGGAAAAAAAATCTGACTGCTGTGTCAAGTATTATCCCTCTCCATTTTGCTGTGCGGAGCACTCTTTAACCCTCCAATTAATTAGAAACAACATACATTTGTGGTTCCCCTAGAGGCAATGAAAAATAACTAATGTACATATGCAATAACTTTCCTTTTAGAAAGAGATTTTATTAGGCTGTTTCTATATTGAGCCAAAACACAGTGTACATGTCAGATGGCAAGAGCTCTGAAAGCAGCAAGATTGGACCAAGTAACAAATGAATTTTGAATATGTTTATAAAYGGACCTTCTGCCCTATTTCAAAGCCTACATTAGAGAGAGAATGATGATTCAGTGAAGTCCTGCCAGCAGATATATTAAGAAGAAAGCAGATGAGTCCCTGGAATTTTCTGCCACCGAAGCCCTGGTTATCACCTGCTAGTACCATGCACACATGTCCTATGAGACCCTTCTCTGACCGAATTTGACGACAGTAACTTCAAGCTTCATTGAATTCAGTGAGGAACCGACAACTGAGGCCAGGACCAGACCTGCTGGAGGGCTGTACAACGCCTGATATCTGTCTCTTCCAAAGACTTGGGATTCAAATATTTTTCTGGCGTTCTCAGACACTTATGTCCCACAGAATTAGCAGCAATTCAGCAGAGATGACAATGCAGTTTCTAGGCCAGGATTCAGTAGATGCACTTGTACTCTTCGAATGCACAATTTTGGTTTCTGGAAGGTCAAGTTACAATGTTTGCTAGTCCTTGACTGCTAAATGATGCCATTTCCAAGCACAAAGTCTAAACATGTATCAACACTTCGGTAACCAGTATTGCAAAACCCAATTTTTCAAAAGCCTTAGATAATAATGAGGTATAAAGAAAAAAATATATATATTCTATATTTTCTCTGTATTCCCACGGACTGCTTCTTCATAAGCCTTTAGTGTACACTCTAACCACAATCTGAAATTTTTCTCTGCAGTCATGAGGTCCGAGAACTTTTCTTATAAATGGAAAGTGAGGCTCTAGTATTTTCACCTATTTCCAGGAGCAAAAGTACTAAAAAGCTATGAAATATTCACAGATTCATGATAAGATCACCGCAGCTGGCAATGCTGAAATATTACAGAGATGCAATATAAACTAGGCTTAGGCCCTGTGCCTCCCGCTGACCTTGCGATTTTATGTCTCAGGAAAGTCAGACAAGTCACACGCACCAGGAAACAGGCTGGCGTTTTCCACACATCTCAGTGCAGGATACAGAGAGCGCTGGAGGTCATTTCAAGCTCCAATTCATTTGTAATACTATAGCCAAGTACAAAACTGCTCTGCACTCTYTACAATTTTTCTCTGAAAAAACCGCCTTCCCTCCAAAACACCTGTTAAAGTTGCATGGCTGTGAAATATAAACAGTTTTGGTTTTGCATAATTTCCTTCTCTCTTTCTCTCTCCCAACTCATTTTCAACCTACCCATCTCACATCCATTATCAGCACCCAATCAACACCCCTCTGAAGGTATTTTCTTTTTTTAAATGATGTTGGAATAATGTTAACAATTTTTTTTTATTATTATTATTTTTTTTTTTTTTACTTATCAGATTACAGTTCACATGTGAATCAAAATTGCATTAAGAGTCTGATCCTGCCATCCTTGAAATCAATTGTGGTTTCGTTCAGTGAAACCAGAAGATCTCTCCCTCCCTGAGCCGTAACGCCTGGGCTCGGGGCCATATATTATTCATAAGTACAGACTGATAAATGACCCCGACCCACCCCACGGCATTGCAAAAGGGGAAGGGATCACACCGAACTGAGCGACGGCTTCGGCAATCTCACGTCTTGCTAACTTTACTTTTAGGAATAGGCACATGCCTGGGAGGCATTGTATTTCTCTAGCAAAGCGGTTACAGGGCGCAACGTACTGGGAGAAGGGAGGTGGGTCTGGGCAAGGCGTAATACAACGTGGCGTGGAAAACGGACAGCTGGAGGTTTGTAGAGCTCAGTTTGCTTACAAAACACAGGAAGAAACAACATGAATGACAAACTTTGCACCAGGMAGGGTACAGGCAGCCTCTCGCCACAGCACGCAAGGCCCAAAGTGAGTTTTTGTTGCTATCGTTTAAGTGGGGAGATGCCTTGGAGAAGCAAGGGATGGTGTGATTGCTAGCTCGGATGTCAGCAGGCCTGCCTAAAATACATGGAGAAGTAAGTGGCCTGAAATAACTGGATCATCTACAGCCTTAGYCAACACAAATCCGGATGCACAGCATGCCTACCTGGCTGGCAGTCGACAGAACGCCCCGAACGAGGCTGAAGGAATCCAGTAAAGCAGCAAAATCACTGGCGAGAGGGCACAACTCAAGAAGATGTGAATGCAGAAGCCAGAGACTAAGAGAAACCTCCAGGGACTCAAATCGTCTGCAAACAGGAGATTACTAAAATCAGCAAAAGAGGGGGAAAGCGAGGAGAAAGAAGCTCTGCTCTGTAGAGGACAGCAAAGCGCTACTGCTGGGAGCACGCACAGGGGAGAGACAGCGCTGGATAAAAAGCAGGAGCTGAGATACCCCAACGCGCCCAGGGCTGCGGGAAGAAGCCATTATAAATTGGCAGCACTTGGATAAAGCGATACGGGGCCACGTCAGCTTCCGGCACAGACCAAGCTGCAGGCGCGGGCAGCTGCYGGCAGAGGACGGCTGAACGGGGGTGCCGCTGCCCCGCTTCTCCCGTGACGGGTGTGCTGTGCGCACGGGCATCTGCCCAGGCTTCGCTCGCAGAGCTGCACCTGAGAAGCTTCCACCCGGCTCTGCCGGCGAGGGGGGAAGACGATGCCTCCTCGCCCGCAATAACCTCTCAATACGGGCTGGGTCGGGCCCGCTCCGGCCGCGCACGGCTTTTCCCCTTGCCGGCTCCCAGCGTGCCGCCCGCTGTGCTTGCCGGCCTGCTCCGCACCGCGCGGGTACCGCCAGCGAGGCGAACAGCAGCGGCGACCTACTTCCAGTCCTCTTCCTCCCAGAAGCTGTCTCATCCACAACAAGACGCCGACCCTCATCCTACAAGCAGCCCCCCCGCAGACCCAGAGAGCGCGTCACCCTCCCAGGACTTCTCGCCAGGCCAGGAGCTAATGCAGCAGGAGTTGCAGCAAAGCAGGTCACTTAAGACTTGCAGAAAAGCTGGTGGATTTGTGGAAGAGAATCAGTGACAGTAAACCAAAGAGGAGAGGCAGAAGAATGAAAACAGAGCATTCAGCAGGAAAAAAAAGGCACTTTTAAGTGATCTCAGCTGCAACAACTAACACATACCAGCTGTTACAAGGTGCAAACTGAAAGTCTTGGGCAAGATCAACAACTTGACCAGTTCTATTCGTTTACGAACAGCACTGCATCTAAGAATGTGTGCCAGTAGATGGTGTTTTTATTTTAACCAAATAGTTACCTGAACACAGCTGGAGCTCCCTCTAACACTGCTGCTGTGCTTTGAGCCCACAGAGCTCTTCGAATATGCTTTTTTGTGTTTTTCTGAAATTCTCCATCCTCCTATTTTATYCTCTTGTGAAATGTCACAAAGAGGATCATTCTGACCAATATGATACAAATGTTTGGATCATTAAGTGTAATATGCTATCCACATTTGCATTTCAAAGCATTGGGCTCTTGCAGTCAGATATAATCCCAGGTGATCTTTTACAAGAGGAGCAGTGGAAATACCAGAATCTTTCCTCATATGCTGGCACATCAGCTACAGGTTTCTCTCTGCTGCTTTATCTGAGTTCTGATATACCTTTACAAAGGACCATATCCCTACAACCAACTGAAAACAGCTTGAAGCCTGTGAATTTTGGTGTGCCCTGGAAAAGCAGTACTATTTCAGAGACATGTTGGCTCAGCCTCCAATTCTTGCCTGTGTTCATGGGAGACTTCAAGAAGTTGTAAAACATCTATTCGTTGGCTTTTTCAGCCCTTTTCACAATTAGATTCTCACAGTTTTGGCCCAAAGTGGCTACATCTTATCATTTTTTTTTAATGCAGGCAATATGAAACACAAATGCATGGTATCAACACATCAAGAAGGCTCAATCTATTAAGACGATGCTATTAAGTTCATAAGCTTAATCTATCTACGTCTAACTGACATAGCAGTTGATGTCACCGCTCTGCATGCTGTCCAGCCACCATCTTCACCGCGTCCCCATGGCTCCCTTAGCTCCTTCACAGACGGAGGGAAAATGGTTCTGCCTCAGAAGAGTCAGCAATTTATGGGAAGGGGCAACGGAGAGGAGCCAAGAGCCAGGAGCTCAGCTTCACACACCCACAGACTGCTGAGCAGCTGAAGTCCCCACGCCACGACTCAACACACAGACCTCGGAGCAACGCCCACGTCTCCCAAGTGGCAGCCCCAACAGGTTCAGAACACGTCTCCTGAYGGGCAGGATACCAAAACCATCTCATAACTGCGCAGCTACTGACATCATATCTATCTCTTTCTCCTTCAACAGAAAAGAACAGCTGATTTACTAATTCAGACCAAGATGTGGTATGAGTGAGGCACGTAAAGCCCAGCCTTCGAAGTTGACTAGTGACCCATATGAGAAACAGTGGTATGTGATTAACTCCTAAGACAGTTCATCAGCTGATTGCACAAAACRCCCCAGAAGCAGCAGTACAAAACTTGAAGGCTACAGAACACGCTATTGTGGTGCACAGTAAGACTTCAAAACACACACACTTACTGCATTTAAAGGACCCACAACCAAATTTTATGCTAGAAGACTGAGTCACAAACAATTAAGGCATTCTTTCAGCATGAACTGTATTTTGTAAGGTTATTTTTCTCCAACAATTTATACAACAAAAGTGAATGTGTTCACAGGCATTGTATCAAACTCTTCAATTTCTGTTCCTGTAAGCTTTGGCAGAGATAGTCCTGAGTCTAAAACTCTGAATTTAGAGAGATGAATTTAGAGAGACTTATTCTCTAGAGTATGAGGGGACTTCAGCTCACAAAAAGTGGCATTGGGTTGCATGGAATGAAATTTGTTCTCTAGGGTAGAAGGAGGCTTTATTTGGAGGTTTGAAGACTAATTCATCTCAGCCTTTTAGTTGAGATTCCCATCCTTACTATTTTGGGTGGGAAGGAAAGGTGCCCGTGGACTACAAAGTCCTCTGTTATTTCAGACCTGCTTTTCCAGCACTTTCACAAAAGAATTACAGTGCTCTCTTATATTTTAAGGTAGATGTCATTCAGCTTCTGAACCAGAGTTTGGCAAGTCCTGTATTTAAGAGGCAGTACGTCTGTTGCAAATTTATAGCTAATTGATCATACACTCAAACTGAGCAGCACTCAGGAGTTAATACTAGCAGCTCTACAGCTTTTCCTTTGTTTCTAAATGACAAATCAATATTTCCCTGACATGGTGTCCAAAACATTTTTCACATATGCAAGTCTCTTAAAAGCAGGACAGAATCTCAGTTGCATTCACCTTTCGAAATGCCTCCGTGGTAGTAGAGTTTCATTTTTATCTGAAATGCCTGAAAGTAATGATCCTAAGGCTGCTCTAGTAGTAACTAGTTCCAACACTCGAATAGACATGGCATCACACTGTGGGTGTGTTGTCTTTATGTTACAGCTGGTTTCATCCCAAAGGCTACAAGAGTGGTAGGAATCTGTTCACATCTGGTTACAAAAGATCTTACAAACAAGCTTGATGTGGCTTAGGGTTAAAAGGGTATCTACCCTGAATCTTAAAGTCTTCTTCAAGAAGATTTCTCATTTTGTTTATTCTCAAGCAATGTTTTTCAACCAAGTGTAGCAACTAGCAGAATAAAATAGCCTCAGGATTAAGCCCTTAATGCTTGGTTACTATACTCTGACACCCAATTGCAATTATTTCCCTTCCCTAGGTTGAAACACAAAACGTCCTGTCTGCCAAGAACAGCCCGGCAGACAGTTATGCCTGTCTTTGCTTGATGTAGAATGATTTTCCACTGCAGATTCATTATGTCATTGAATTCAGTCACGGGAATATTAACATTTTCACACATGYGGGAACTCATCTTGTGAATGCAAAGCTCATTTATTACAGTGATTTTTTTAGAGGCTTCAGTATGTTCATTTTATAATGACGTTTATAAAAAGGACAGATTCTGAAGTGGTGTAAATCAGCATAACTCCATGAAACCATGCAAATACACCCAAAATCTGAAGTATGGGGTCCAGATTGTTTAATGTTGGTAGTTGTTTTCTGAGTTTTKGGGCTTTTTTTCCTGGTGTCCTGAGTGATTTAAAATATAATCCAATACAGGAAACTCAGCGACTTTGTAACAGAGTGGCTTTTGATTGCTTACTCTGAACTCACTAATGTCTCTGATAASCTTGAGCAATTTAAAGAGATGGGGTGTCCCCAAAGTCACACTGCAAGATATACTACACCTCTAAATGACCTCTGGACTATTGCACCAAAGCGTGAGGAACTACTGGGTGACTACACTGTCCTTCTCTGTATGGTAGAATAGGACATAACTTAGACATAAATGTTATCCTGCAAATGTTATGCAGTTATTGCAGCAACGTATTTAGAGCACGTTTTTATTTTGGAACATAATATTGGTATGTCTAGAGAATGCAACCCAGTTAACGACATTAGCTTTAAATCTGAACACAGAAATATGTAAGAAGTTTTGGTCAGATATTCACAAATCTTTGCGACAAGAGAAAAAGAAATGATGTTGGCTACAGTTTTGAACACATATGTGCAAATTCTTTTCCTTAGAACATCAACCACTAATTATCTAGGTCAGCAGAAGAGGGAGCCACATTTTTATTAAGAAGCTTGAATAATACAGCAGCTCTTTTCATGGATGTCAGAGCTATGGGCTGGTCTTAAAATAAATAATAATAAAAAAGAACTCTCATTTTATTGAAATAGTAAGAGATTGTCTTCCCGGTGGTTGATATCGTCTACATATCTATTTAACACAGAAAGCCCAGTAAAATGCTATTTCAGAGTTTCCTGGAAAGGTGATGAATTTAAAGTTTCAAATAAAGCAAATGAAACAATTCAAATAAATTGATCTTTTTCACCATATGAGAGCAGATATTAAAGATATATTTTTGCTGAGTTTTATACCTTATGCTGTCATTGATATAACTGCAAAGTAATATTATAATTTGACTTAATTCTTCCACATGAAGAATCAACCCATGAGTATATTTGAGTATCCTTTTAATAGAGCTTATTTTAAACACTGTAATCTCATTCTTGTTTGCAAGAACAAAACATTTGGTTGCATCTTTTAATTTACATTTTATAAAGCCACAGGGCCAAGTTCCTTTCTCAGTTAAAGCTGTCCCTGTTCCCTGAAGTCAGCTGTGTAAGCCTGAGCACAGATGAGGACCAAAATTCAGCACACTTGGTAGAAAAGCTGAACCGCTCTGCTCAGAACTGGTTTCATATGCACTGCACAATACCTGTATCCTGCTAGTAATTAATACATGGAAGTGCTCATACAGGGGTAGGGAGAAGTCACAGCTTGAAAAAGCTAAGCATACAGTAGGAACCTGAGCAGACAACTAATGAAAACACTCAGGGTCTGAACCTGCAATGGGTTACGCTGTTCAGGAAGAGAGGTGTAAGCTACTCATATCTGCACAGGACACCACTGGGCCAGTGTACGCTTTTCTAGTTCATACGCAGATGAGTTTTGGGGAAAGAAAGGCGGATGAAAGTCTTAAAAGTCTAAAGAAAAATTGGCAGTGGCAACAAGAAATTTCATTTTTGGCTCCATCACTGTAGAACAAAGCTTGAAAATGTAGAACAAGTCCAACCTAATGGGAAATTACACAGCACAAATTCCTAATCTATTTGAAAAAGCCCTCACTAACTTTGATTTTTGAATGTCTAAAATGCACACTACTGAAATGGGAAAATATGAAAAAACCCTCGAGGTACAGGTATGGCTCTTTCAGCTCCTAGCTCCAGAAAACAAAATAAAGGAAAAGCTCATCTACAGACCTGCAGTTTGCCTCCAGATATGTCAAGTATGTGCTATGTGGCAAAATCACACACCAACAGGTTAATCTGGCCTTGAAAACTGAGTCCACTGTCTCCGCGTGCACCCAGGTAATGAAATTCCTCCCCATATAGAGCGTCAGTCSAGGGAGCTATGCACCAGGGTCATATTTTCTGGTAGCTCCAACAGATGAGTGGACTCAGCAGCCGAGAAGCCTGCTGGTGAGTAAYGTGCTCTCCAAGCCTGCAGCCCAGATTCACAGATTAGGGTGGAAATGATGCCTGGGCAGAATATCTGACCTCTGTAGAAGGAGAGTGATCTTCTCCCCCATACAGTCATCAGCATGTGACCAGCACATTCTCCAGGGGCAGATGATCTGGTTTGCAGACATATGTTGATACATGCACAGACATCCCCGCGCCGCTGGTGGCCCCGCGTGGAGTCAGAGCGGCTGGCGCTGCCTGTGCTCGCCTCCTGACAGGCTTTCGGTTTGGAGACACCCAAACAACCTGGTGTCTCCATCCTGCACTCCCAGGTCTCAAAGGGTTTGTGTGCACAGACACAGTGCTGTGTGAACCCAGCTGCACAACTCCAGTTTCAGGCTGGATTGGGGCAGGTGTGAGATCCTGTGTCAGATACAATAAGCACTTTTGCAAACAGTTGCAGCATAGGGTGCTGAGGAACCAGCTGTATCTGTATTACCAGGGACTTTCCATTATCTGAAGTGTTCYAGATCCACTTTACCTCATAAAACACAGTTGGCTGTGTTGCTAACCCTYAGCAGTGAAAAATCATAATGCAGCAGTCTCACACATAAATCACTCCTAAACACCTGCTGGGTTTTGAGCCTTTAAAGTTCACGTTTTCAAGCTCCTCTCCATAACCATGAATGCTACAAACTCTTTTTACATGAAAATTGAGATTMTTTCCTGACCACTACAGTCCATAAGTTGGAACTTTATTTAAATAATGTAAGACTGGAGATGAACTCTTCAGGRCTGACAACACAGTGCTGGTTTCTAGCGGTGGTGTGTCTGCATTAACCAGCTTGATGGTGTGCTGAGGGAGAGACTAGGGTGTGAAGTGGTGTAATGTCCTTTGGGGCACCCACTTGAGGTCCCCTTTGAGCTGGGTTTTGTGTGTACCGCCAGAATGATGGTGGACCACCTCTGCATTGCCACGGTCCACCAGCACTAACCCAGAAGACCTAGTCTGGAGCTCAGCAGAGCTTTGATGCAGGTCCCTCTACAGAGCATACCACTGTTATTTTGTCCACTCTGCATTCATCTTGTTCTCATGTGACTGGAAAAAACCCTCCCACCTGCCAGTTTTACAATGGCTCTGTAATGGGAGCCTGTAATTTAATAAAAAGTCCAATTAGGAACTCCTCTGTGTTCCCCTGTGAAATGATACCTCCAGAAAGTCACAGATCCTATACCACAACAATCAAKGCTCTTACACTTACAAGCAAATGTCTTTTGGGTATTTATCTGGGTCATTATATAAACAAAGCAAAAGCAACACAATAGGGCTACTGCCGTATTGTCTATGGGATACTTATAGGCAAATATTTCAGCTGCAGATGGTAAATAGAGCTTCAAAGCATAATGATATCTGACTGTGAAATAGCTGAGTCAGGTGCATTTAGTAAAGTGAAGGGATCCAAAAACTAATTACAGTGCGGTTGCACCAAGATTAGTGTTACATCTGACATATTTAAAAAGCAGGCTTAAATCACTGYCTAAATGAATTGGATGAACCTGCATGAGCTTCATACCAAGATATTTTATTGTGCCTGAAGAAGAAAGTAGTAAGCGATACACAGAGCACATTAGAAGATCTGCCTCCCATTTCTGAGAATCAGCACTGATTTTACCTGGAGCTCTGACTAAGTTGCTGAAAAGTTTAGTCACTCACAGGTGTTTTGCTGCCATCTGTCAACAGCTGATCATTGCAAACCTGTTTACTCAGTCTAGTGCTGTGAGAGAAAATTTGCTATCTTTGCTCAATCTCTTTATACAGCTCCTGCGCATCTTCCCCCAGAACTAGCTTGCCCCAGGGCTTTGGGAAACTGCAATCCACATCCCTAGATGAGCTTCACAGCTGGCCCCTACCTTTATGAAGTTCCCCAAATACAATTCTGGCTCAGAGTCCTGAATTTGGAGACTTAATTATAGCACTATCATCCAGAGCAAAATCTTCACAGGCTGGGGTATTGCCATTACTTGCCAAGTGCACCCACACCCTGGTCCTGATTACATGCATTACRACCTCAGCTGAACCATGGGAGCAATGAGGCTGGCCCTGGTCAGGAATCTTCCTCAAAACGCCTGGCCTCACTAGAAGATACAGATCAGAATCAAAATTATTTCACAGGCCTTTACTGACCTCACTGAGCTTCAGACAAATTGCCAGCAGGCTCCTGCTGCTCCTTGCAGGTAGGACCATACCACCTCACTGCCAATAGCTCTCAGTGAGCAACTAGGAAGCCCCGGGTGTCCAAGGTCCCTCACAAGGAAGCTGCATTACACTGACCGCCTGAGGGCCAAGTCCAATATGGAAACTAATTGCTGCTTTAATTGGATGAGAACTTAAGCAGGTGCCAAAAGGCCTTGCAGGATACAGGAGCAGGTCCTGAGCTACAGGGTTTCACCAGAAGTCAAGTCTTAGCAYGGCCATGTGTTGCCATGGAAGGAGTTAGATACTAAATGCTTTTGCTTATATTTGTAGATACAAAACACTTGAAAATCTGTCCCCAAGCAAAATGATAACCTGGCTATAAATAAGATGCAGCCTATTGCATCGGAGCATTACCACTGGATTTTTTGCTAATGTGGGCAGGATTTTATTAAATACATTTTTTGTACATAAGCTCCTGTGACTTGTGATAGCCTTTTTTTCATTCACAACCTCCAAATAGTGTGTTCATATTTCTCCTTCTAAGTGCAAGCAGCACAGGGTTTGTTTCAATCTGATTATGTTACTTTAAGCGTAGAAATTCTAACCTTGTTCAACAAGCGTTCTGCAGAGTGAATGTGACGATATGCTGGACATCAGTCACGTCAGGGGATGCACATGCTAAACCTAAAACTTCCCAGGCTTTCAGACTCTCTGCCTCCCTGAATCACCTTCTTCATCAACAACAGCAGAGGAAGCTAGCCATGAAGGAATAAAAAACAGGGACATGCTCTACATTAAATTGTCCCAGTATTAGAAAACAAGGTTCAGCATCACTGCACATTCCCATATAGCACTATCCCATTAGTAATACTTTCATTTGATTAGACTGATCCATTGGCTGCTAGTCCATATTACTTAACCCTCAAACCATTATGCCCTATTGAAAATAATTGGTAATGACAGTTTCAGGTTTAATATTTAATACAGTGGTTAAATGGAGCTGTACTGTTTGTGGTTATAGCTTCCATTGACTAATAAGCAAGTTAAGAGTAAAATGCATTTCTCTTCAGCTGTTACATTAGCAGAAAGCTAAACACCATGTTATTCATAATAGYCTTAAACATTTTCAGAAAAAAAACTGCTCCCAAAGCTATCTCCAATATTACATTGATTTGTGGTTTATTTGTTTTTTTATTGCAGGACTGCCTCTTTAGTAGCCTTGAGAAACGTTGCGAGGTGGATGGCAGGACTGAACGGCATTTCCTCCCGCGTCAGGCCACCTTTCGAGCGTCCCTTTGCCCCGCACCCGGTGTAAGGGCTCCTGCTCACAGCGGCAGCAGGCTGCAGAGCCCCTTGAGCCCCGCTGCCTACCCCGTGCCGAYGGCACCACTCCTCACCCGTCACCACCAACCGTGGGCGTTCCTGCTTGCCAGAGACCAGCGCTGCGCTACAGAAACCTCCGAGGAAGAGATGGAACATCCTAATCCAAAGCTGCCGTATTACGGCACTGCTGTCTCAGAGAAGAAACCTTCTGCACTTTGCTCTTCTCCATGTGACAACGGAAGAGGAAGGTTGGGGAAGTGCAGGGCTAAAGCGGCAGTGATGTATCTTAAAGTAATGACAAACATATGCAGCTTTGTCCTGCAAGGGCTCACCCACCTGTACAAATTTTGGGTCAGGTTACCTGGTGTCTCGCCAGTAGCTTCAAAAGAGTTTTATTTATTTACTCTAGCCAAGAATTTGGCGCTCTATTTTTTAATCTGCCCACATCTTTCACCTCCTCCTGTAGCGCTTGTTCTCCCAGGGTTTTTTGTCATTAACACTCCCAGTTCTGGATGATTACTACATTAACAGGGATTCCAGCAGAGGGTGGGGCTCACTCCCAGCAAATTAGTCAATGTGAGCTCCACTCCCCCGTGGCTCCGTTCCCACTGGTATCTGAGCGAGCTTGTACATACTGCGATCATCGCTGTGATTTACTGGAAAGAGACCCCTCAAATATCATTCCTAAACTGCGTGGATGAGATAAAAATAACACCCAAGTACCTGAATCCCACAAAAAGAATTTGCATTCTCTAACGTCTTCTGCTTTTCACCAGTGCCAGATACTGCATCTACAAACTTTTCCTGCTTACTTCTATCAGTTGAGCTTTTGTATATTATTACTTTGAGTACATAAGGACTATAAAGACTGCAGATACAGTCAGAAGCACATTCCACGGGCCAGATCTTTTGAAGAGCAAATTATCTTCCAAAATGCACTAACTACCCTCCTATCTAATTTCATTTGAGGCCTATAAAATACTGAGCCTCAAACTCTGAATTCTTAAAAGAGATCTGCCTATACCTCCTATTAGTGTTGGAATTTGGTCTTGCAAATTCTCCCCCACCCAGAAACAGAGATTATTTGAGAAAGGCCCACAGTAGCATTCACTCTTTCAGAGATGAGGCTGCTAATTCCATAGCATGCAGTGAAACTGAACCTCAGAAATATTAAGGACTAACTCACCACTTACAACACAACTGTCTCTTATCCAACTTCTAAAATAAGAATACATACAAACGAACTTCCTGAACTGGTCAAGCAAGGTTAACGTCATAGATCCCAAGGTGGGAGAGAAAAGCGATTTTCTAACAGCGAAACTTCTGAGGCTACACATTATAACAGAAAGATCAATTTACCAAAAAGGGAAATAAGATTGCTGGGTGGACACAACGCTTAAAATGGACTCAGCATTGTTTTTGAACTTATTTAGAGGCACGATGGAGGAACATGGCTTTGTTTCCATTTATAAATGTCCAAAATGACAACCTGAATTTAGGACTTGAGAAGTGCCAGGCTGACCTAATTGGAAACAGAAGCCTCATATTCTTAGCTGAAGCATAGGTACAACATGGGCAGACAGGCAATGCGCCCCACTCAACCACAAAGCTGGGTGGAGACAGCCAAGATGGAGAAGTGCATTATTAGTTCCCTGTCACATACACCTGAGGCCTGTTTCACTCATTTTTACCTGTGCCTACTAGTGATGTCCACAGACTCACACTACAGTGGCATTTTGGATGTGTTTTGCCCTGCTGGCAAATGAGGAAGAACTCTTCCTGGAGTGCCCAAGAAGGAAAGTAAGAAAGAGATGTTTGAAATCTGTTTTTCTGCATCAGACATGCTTATTGTAGGTCAAGATAGTTTAATCATCATCCCCCCAAATGGATACTCTTCTAATTGACACAGAGATGTATAATTCCCTTGCATGGGCTGAAAGGGAAAACATGATGTTAGAAGCCACCAATGCTTCCCTTCCAGATGGGTTCAGAGGACAGCCGCAGCTGCTTCCCTGAATTCTGCTGAAAACGAAGGTTTCACACTGCCAAGTGCCCCAGAGTGTACATCACCCTCGAGGCAGCCCAGTGAGGGGTTAAGGTTGTGTCCAGTCTGCGGTCCCTTGGGCCAGCTGCAGGGGATCTAGGGCTTGCCACCAAACACTCCTCTTTCTGCTACTACCTGCTCATTATCAGCATCCATGATAACACATGTGGTTCATGTCAGAAAACATGGCAGTAGCACGGGGAACAGCTTCTCCTCAGACAGGCCTTCCTGCACCTCCATTCTTCCATGTGTGCCGGAGAACTTCACAAAGCCTCATGCAGTTAGCTACCTGCTTCTTAAGACTTCCCCCAAACAAAGCTGTATAGAACAGACCCAGTTAGGAACTGAAATCTTCAGTAAGTATAAATTATTATATCTTTCATTTTTACCTATTCACAAAGACTGAAATGCACCTTTTGTGCCATATAAATCCAATTCAAGCTCTCAGAATAGGTTCTAAGTAGGACTTAAGTAGTGCAGGGGCCGTTAGGCTGACCCTCTACACTGGGGTTAATATCATCCAAAAGCTTTTCCAAGAGATAAGGAAACAATCTTTCATGTACAAAGTGCTTGAGGAAACCAAGAAACAGCAAAAGAATCTGCCTGCTTTGAAAGCTTTGTATCTCACCTCTGCACTCAATAGAGAGACGTGTTGTGTTGACGTACTGTAGATTATACCTTAGCCAAACGGTGAAGTTAAAAGGAAACAGGATCCCTTGACACTGTTTTAGACAAACCATAATACGGCACTATCATTAAATGAAGTTTACAAAAGGGTTCTATTTACATGTCTGCAGAAAATAGAACAGGGCGCAGGATGCTGATTGCAGTGTAAATGTTAACTGAGGGACTGAATGGCACTTGCTGGAGGTTCGGAAAATCTAGTGCAAACAAAACAAAGAGCAGAGGATGGTCTCATTATCCAGAGCAACCTGGCATCCCGACAGCGGCTGGCTTTGGGGGGAAATGGAACAGCTTTTATTACTGACGAACTCGGCTAGGCTACAGAAATGGAGGGCAAGCACAGATTAACGGGAGATACTCGGCAATTCAAAAATTGGCTATAAAAAGGAAGGTCCATGCTGAAAGAGCATGAAATGGGCCTAGATACAACTCAGTCTCTCTGCTGGCTTCTTCCAGCCATGATCTCTAGAATTGGAGGAGTCAGTCAGAAGGTGAAGAAATGCACATCATTTGGGCCATCACCACCTCAGGAGGGAAATACTGCTCCCATGTTGAAACTCTGCTGCATCATGCAAGTCTGGGTCATTATGTGAGTGTGAAAGTCTATCGATTTCACGCTGGAGAGGTGAGATGTGAATACAAGGAGTGAATCTACATCTCAGTTTTCCTTCTGGAGTAATGTGGAATGAGGGACAGGAAATATTAGCCAGACAACTTTCTAGAGAAAGAAAAAGAAAATAAACCTTGCCAGGACAGGTGAATTTGRGCATATATTAATTGTTCCTAATTTTAATGACAAAACACGCAAAAGGAACAAAAAAAATCAGATTAGTATTGGTGACGGTAGCAGGACCAAGACATYGAACTTATTTACAGACCAGGATTATTTATAGAGAGTGCTGTGTCCCTATTTTCTCTTACTTCCAAAAACATTTTCAACGAGGCTGTGTATGAAGGAACACTGTAGAGGTGAATGCTATTTGTAACTTCAGCTGTTTGTAACCAACTTGTTTTACCCACACATCAAATAACCCTAAAATGACCTCCATTCATGACTAACCTAGGGCTAAATTGAAAGTGCTGCCTTAGAGGTAAAAAGCTCTGCATTGCCTAGCCCAGAAACAGCAAGTACCAACTTGTGCGACTCTCTTATAGTAAGCAGAGCCAGGGCACTTAAAACAATGGTGGCTCTTGGCCCTTAGTCTATGGAAGTTTGTATTGCTGGAGTTTGTACTTCACCCAATTTTTACCTGAATTTGACCCTTTTGCGAGTCTAGACATCGCTCTGACAGTCTGGATTCAATGTTTTATTTTATTATATAGCTATTAAGCCCCAACCCTGCAAAGATCTGTTACAAATACCTTTGTTCTCAGAGGAGCAGTTGCCCATAAGGCCTTCGCATCAGARATGTGCCGTGTCACACATGCTGTGGGATCATGTGCAGCAACCGCATTGTCATTAACCTCCCTTTAGTAGGTAATAGGGTGAAACATGTCAGTGAACCATAAACCCAGACTGATTTAGAAGATAAATTGTAATGGCCCAGAAGTAGCTGCTACAGTCTTTCCTGTCAATACTTCACCTTTAAAAAAATTCCCTAAATACTTATTAATACTATGAGATGTAATGGCTGTCAATAACACTTATTTTAAGGAGTCTCCAAACACATTACATAATCTGCTTTTAAAAAGTCTATCTAACCAAGGAGTCATGAAGGAGCCATTCTGTCACCTCTCCTGTGCTCCTGGGAGCAATGCTGTTCTCTGCTTTTTCAGGCTAACCCTACCCCTCTGCCTAACCCCAAACTTGCTGAACTTTAGGGCAATGATAAGGCACAAAAGGCAGAAACTTTGGGTGCAGTCACCTGATGCACTGACTTCTCTGGCAAAGCTGGTGTCAGAAGTTCCTGCTCCCTCGTAGCGCACCTGGGACAAGAATGTGGCAGGAGCAGCCCAGCGAGGCACAGGCACCACGGACAGCAGCGAGCACCCACGGGGGGCTGCCCTTGCTTTTCCCCTCTGTCAGATGAGGGTTTGTGGTTAAATAGCTACCTCCGTACCGCCACGCGCAAGCTCCCGCTCGTCACTTCGACGGCTGGCTGATCGAGGCACGTAGGCAACTCTGGGCACATCACCAGTGCTGGAGATTAGCGTTGGTTAGGAGGGTGAATGAGTGGCAAATGCTGTGATGCATGTAAAATAGGGATAATAATAATTACTGGGTATCTTCAAGACAGAAGCAGAATTACTTTTTCACATAATAAGTGTTAAGTATCAGGGTTAATTATCAGTATTTAGGACTGCCACTTCTTGTATTAGCCAAGTAAGCAACATGCGACAAACTAGGGCATCGACACCAAAAGTGAAATCATGATTCTCAGGGCAATGGTGGAGCCACACACACACACTGTAATCCTAAGTATCTTTCAGGTATCATCCACCTATCCTCTGCCTCTTTGGCAAAGCAAAACATTATGCTTGTACTGGGCAGAAGATATCAAGACTAAGACACCTAGAATTTTTAGGTTTCATTCAGTAAAGAGAGGGACAGTCAGACAATGTGGCAAATTTGGACAAGTCTATAAATAAATATACTACAGACAGGAGAAGTTGTGCATTAATCCCAACAGAAGTTGGGAGTCTGTTATATTTGAGGGACTGGAGCTAAGGTAGCCATATAGAGGATAAATGATTTTTCATTTTTAATGCAGTTAGTTACTTCAAATTTACCCAGATACAATTCCAACTGCATGGGAGGGCATGGCCAAAAACCAAAATCAAATTCACGCTGGGAGCTGTCTGGATACAAAATGGAGGTAACACCAAGAGGAGCATCACCCTTTGCCAGGGTCATTTGCAAAGGAACAGCTAATCTAACTAATTAGGAAGCCAAGGTTTCCAAACAAARCCTTGCAGTGGCATTAGAACTGATTAAGAAGAACGTGAAAGGTAACTTGTTGCAAGGCAGAAGCAGGAGGCAGCGAGGTRTTTCTAGGAAAGACGAGGGGGGTAGTTTTGGCTGTGAGTAAAAGCTGCTTCTGAGGAGCCCCAGAGSTTTACAGTCCCCCAAGAGGCATCAGTCCTACAAAACCTGGACCAAGGACGTGTATTCTTGATTGCCACCTACTGGTATGTTATCTRTTAATTTTGCATAGATACAGATGTTGCTACCCTAGTACACTCAGGTACACTAAATACATGGAAAGGCATTTTTAACTTTACTAAATCATACACACACACATAAAGATGATGCTTTTGAGATTATTTATGCAACTAATTGTATTCACATGCATGTTTACAGATCAAGCCCCGTATGTGCTCCTTCTCTCCAGACTAAGCCTACAAAAATGGATTTTTAGGCCTGCTTTGAACCTCACACAAGTCCATCCACAATGCTAAAACTTACAGTTGAAGCCACTAAACAACGTATTTCCAAGATACTCAAGTGTTCAAAAACTACTATTCTACATATAGTTCTCGAAGAAAGAAAAATCAGGAAAATGAACAGTGACAAGAACTAAAATTCCTACAAAACAATTCAATAATAAAGGTTTTTCAAATGCCATAATAAAATGCTATATTTTGATTTTCATAATATATTTTAGACAACAGCTGGGATTCACGCAGTCCCATCTCTGCAGTAAATGTGCAACACCAGTGACAACCCTATARAGACAGGGCATACTGAGTTCCGTCACAAGGTCTGTTGTTGCTGTTGGGGATCTTTTCAAAGCATGTTTTTKAAATGGGCACATTTCAAAGTATATTTTGAGATATCTGAGTCGTCCTGGCAAAGCAAAGCTGGTAGGCAGAGGCACCGTCTTTCATTATGCTGACTTAAACAGCCTGATAAACTTTGGGGCACAAAGGGATCTTGGGGAAGKGACAGCAGAACCTCTTCTTTGACTAGAATAGACAAGGCTGTTGATTTGCACCACAAATCATTTTGGAATATGATGAAATWATATCTATTCTAGCATAGGCAGTGGTAACCATTAGTCTGAAGATGCTTGTTAAGGTATCACTAACTGTAAGTTTGTAAAGGTGATACTTAAGAAGTCAGAAGACAGTTCCTCCCTCCTCTAATAACCTGAAAATTTTCCATTACTTTAATGAGAACATTGTATCTTGAGACTTCTGCTTTTCTTATAATTCTTAGAAATTAGGAATATTGTGTGAATCACAGTTYCCTGCAAATGCAAATTTACTGCTTGAACTAGTGTTTTCTAGTGTTCAGGCACTCCTGGGAGTGAGGGTATACTTCTGGGAGAGTTAAATAAGGMAGGTCAATTATCCACTGGAATGTTAACTAGAACTCTCTAGGGCAAGATAAATCAATAGTAAAGACGATCTTACTAGGAAAATGTGTGTCATTTCTAGTYCAGTCTAGTGGAGAGCATATCGTTCCATTGAATTAAATAGGAATTGTAATAATATCACACCACGCAGTAGAAATAGCAGAAGGTAAAGCCTCCTCCATGAACCCAAGGAGTGATGCAATGGCAGCTTGTATGGATATAATTGTATATTTTGTTAGAATCAAAAATAAAGGTTTTAATGTATTATTAAATTCCTTGCTTGGAGGCAGGCATTCACACACCTACAATTATTTTAATTGCATGTTCCAGATTTTTTTGTTTTTCAGAATTTTATGACAAGCTGAAGTTAAAATGAATACCTCCTCGCAACATATTTTCCTCAGTTACAGTAATAAGTTTTTCTCTTTGGGTAATGGAGTGGTTTGTTCAGTGTTATATTTTTAGTTTTATGGAAAGGTTTTGGAAAATATTGCACCAAACAAAACAYAGGTAGCAACCAATATGCAAACTACTATAAATTAAGTAAGTTTGGAGAGCAGAAAAGAACAAGCCTGAAAGCYGAAGACAACCTTACAGTCCAGGAAGAGGCGACAGCAGATTTGTGCACTGACTAGAACTATGTAAAAGTACTAATTTTTACTGCAGTCTTTAGAGTATTTGTGAAATTGTATCTCTTAGACTCGGTGGGAGGCAAACGGACTTTCTTTATAAGGTGACACCATCTCCAAGCATATGAAGGATAAGAAGYTGTTCAGGACTAGTCAGTATGAATTCACAAAATAAAAATCATGCTTAAGCAATCTCATGGCCGTCTATGATGGAATGACTGGCTGGGTAGATGAGGGAGRGCAGTGGATGTTGTCTACCTYCAGGAAGACTTTTGATGYTGTCTCCCTTAATATTCTCGTAGGCCAGTTCAGGAAGTATGGTGAGCTGACTGGCAGAGCTGAGAGGGTTGTRAYYAGTGGYGCAAGGTCTAGTTGGAGGCCTGTAGCTAGTGCTTTCTCCCAGGGTCAATACTGGGTCCAATCTTGTTCAATTTCTTCCTCAGTGACCTAGATGAAGGTACAGAGTGCACCCTCAGCAAGTTCACTGACGAGACAAAACTAGGAAGATTGGCTGATACCCTAGAGGGCTGTGCTGCCATTCAGAGGGATCTTGACAGGCTGGAGAGAAGGGCAGAGAGGAACCKCACGAAGTGCAACGAAGAGAAGTGCAGAGTTCTGCACTTAGGGAGGAATAACCCCATGCACCAGGACAGGCTGGGAACTGACCTGCTGGAAAGCAGCTCTGTAAAGAAGGACCTGTGAGGTCTGGTGGACATCAAGCTGACCRTAAGCTAGCAATGTGCTCTGGTGGCAAAGAAGGTCAATGGTATCCTGGGGTTGTATTAAGAAAAGCATTGCCAGGAGGTCAAGGGAGGCAATCCCTCCCCCTCTACTCAGCTCTAGTGAGGCCACATCTGGAGTACTCTGTCCAGTGTTGGGCTCCCCARKACAAGAGCAATTGGAGCAAGTCCAGTGAAAGGCTACAAAGATGATTAAGGGACTGGAGCATCTACCCTATGAGGAAAGGCTGAGAAAGTCAGGTCTGTTCAGCCTGGAGAAGAGAAGACTGAGGGGRAAACATATCAATGCATATAAATATCTGAAGGGAGGGTGTAAAAAGGATGGGGCTAGCCACTTTGGTGCTCTTTGGCACTCAGTGGTGCCCAGTGACAGGATAAGAGGGAACGGGCACAAGCTGAAARACAGGAAGCTCCGTCTGAAAGTAAGGAAAAACTACTCTGAAGGTAATTGAGCAATCGGTAATTCAGCAATGGGCAATGTGCTCTATCTAGGTGACCCTGCCTGAACAGGAAGGGTTGGACTGGATTATCTCCAGAGCTCCCTTCCAACTTCAATCACTCTGTGATTCTGTTATCCATCTTATATATATAGGTAAACAGCATCTTTRGAATGATAAAATAACATATTCCTGTTTGGAAAAAATGTCCTTGTGTCTGTCTGAGAACTTTCATAAAGAATAAAACAGTATCRGGAAAGGACAATCTTGTGGTTAAACTACAAGTAGGGGTTTGGCTACTTGAACTGGTTACTTCATGGCAAGCTAACACATGAATTTTTGGCATGTCTCTACCCTGCAGTCACTGTGTAGATATATTCTTGGTCAGTGTGATGTAGCTTAGCTCACAAGTCATGGCAGGAGGGCCAGGGGAGAACAAAACCCTCTGTGCTTCCCACACTGCTCCTGGTGGTTATCACGTAGTATCTGACACACTAAAGCCTCACATCCCACCTGAGCTCCTGGGAACTTCTGGTATAGCCTTGTACCACGATTTGGCCTGCAGTCTTGCTTCTACCACTGAATTCTTCCACAAACTGCAGAAAACAACTAATATTCCCTGTGCCTGTTCTCCCTCTCTGAAATGAGCATGASAATGCTTTATTTGTTGAATTTTGATTGTAAATTTTTCATAGAAGTATGCCCCACTGCTGTCCTCTTCTGCTATCCCTAAAGCATGGATCCAGCTAYGCTGTGAACTGACAGCAGGACTCTGTAACAGCAGCCACGGCACCATGGCCCGGAGCACATGTTTGCTTATTCTTCATCTGCAGATCCCACAAACTACCAAGACYAGCATAATTCCACTGAGTGTGGTGGTATTTCTCCCGATTTATAGCAAACTAAGTGGAACAGGAATTGGGTGAAAGCTCTGAGGAGGTCACACATGTTGCCGTTTGCCACCCCTTCCCACTGGGGCAGGAGGCTGGAATAGCCAGTGCTCCTGTTCTCACGGCAAGGGCACCTCCTCTAAGAAAAAGTGTTCACATATACCCACATCCTGAATTTCATTAGGCTTAATGCATTGCAGCCAATTGAATTTGACAGAAAGCCTTTCCCAGGTAGTATTTAAACTCATCAAGAACGCTAATCAATGGCTGGTAGTTAAATGCATTCTTAACTTTTTATGCGCATTGTCCTTGTGCCATGTGCTGTGATGTCTTTATAACAGGATCATTAAGGAAAATCACAAAGATTAATAAAAATATAGGGTGAATTGGACACAAGGGGTTCCA
Organism: Rhea americana; assembly: GCF_003343005.1. Classification (NCBI taxonomy): domain Eukaryota; kingdom Metazoa; phylum Chordata; class Aves; order Rheiformes; family Rheidae; genus Rhea; species Rhea americana. Next base: position 8,042,992 of record NW_028186150.1, read on the forward strand.
TTAAATAGAACAGGATTACAGATAAATGAGGCTCTGCGGTATTTTGAACTGTAATGTTTTAAGTGGTTTGGGCTGGGCTCTGTTGTTTGTTGGCCTTTTTCAGAGTTCTTCCCTTTACAGCTGTACTGAATTCATGTAAAATAGGTTGGTCCCAGGGTAAGCCTCGAGCTGGGAGGAGGAAAAAAGCACATGTTCCCAAACTTTCATGTTCTATTCTCCCTCCTGGAAAGAATATGAAACTAGGACTTAAAAATAAAATGCAGAAATTAGAAACAACCCCTTCGACCGTTTCTATCCAAAGGCAGAGTCTACAGCTGAAAAATGCCATTGATCCCTCGACAGGCTTTTTTCAGTGGAGCAGGAGAGGAGACTACCTTCAYTGCGGGAAGATTAGCTCTATCTAGAAACAAGCTACCCCGCTCCAGGCAGAGCCGCGGGCTCCGACGCTGCCCACGGCAGGGTGCAGGAGCTCGGCGAGAGGCACCGAGGTGCCGGCAGAGCTTCCCTGCTCCTGGCCCCGAGCCGTGCAGCCCTCCCGGCCCCACGGAGCCCTTCTGCGCAGCGCGGGGTGAGCCGTCGGAGCTCTCTGTGCCTCACTTTCTCATTAGGAAACGATGGACAGCGGCTTTGTCTTCTACTCGTTGTCTCGTGCATTCAAAACGCTACTACAGGACTGTCTCCTGCCACGTATTATGTGCAGCACCTAACACACTGAGGCCAGAACAGGTTTGGAGCCTGTAAGTATCAGTGTTGTGCGACGCTAACGGCTTATCATAAGAGGCCAAGAGATAAACACAGTCTGGGAACCTAGGAGGGAGCTGCACCTTGGCCTGCGGTGGAGATTTAAGAATTAACTCTTTCAGTGCTATAATAAATGTTATTTTCTAAATCTTCTTCCCAGAAAATCATCTACACCATCTCTGTTTTAGTGATGTCTTAGTAAGCCTGTTGTGGTTCTGCTGACCTAGGACTAGCTTCAGGGATCTTTAGTGCACCCAGTATTAACAGGAAAGACTGTAATGACATCTTCACAGCTGTCAGAGCCTGCAGTGTCACTGGGAGTTTGCGTGGCTAAAACATAATTTGCTGTATAATCCATGCACTGTGCTGTTCATGCATGGCAACTATGTAAAATAAAAATCCGTAAGGAAGGAAGCAGTTTGGTATGGTCTGTTTTTAACATCTGAAAGGCAACAACTTTCATTTTTACTGTCTAAAGAAGCCACCCTATAAGAAAATCACTCTGCATTTTGAAACAATACTTTTGCAACAACGAAAGACCATTAAATCATCAGTGGCCCCAAACTCCACAATACACTTTTTGAGCATCCTTGTTATTTAAGGTGGTCAACTATTAATCTCTCCCAGTCAGCAAGTACAAAGTTCTGTGTTACAGCTTTTTTCTCTAMATGGCTAATCTTTGACTAAGCTCATAACATAACTAACTGGACTACATGCTGGAAGATGGTATAGCAATGCCAAGGCTGAGAATGACCTCCGTTGCCGGCTACCAGGACCCTGCCACTATTACACATTTACTCTGTAGTAACCTACAGACCACAGACCATCTCATTCCCATGCACAGAAAGGTGTATGAAGTCAGACACAGTTTGTGAAATACTTCTCCGTGAAAAATTTAGGCAAAACAAAACTGTCACTGTTACATTCCCCCCTCCAAACAAAACACAAAATACTTCCATTCAGAATGAGGTTTCGGTATTTCATGGGAGCTGTAATTTGGGTGCCTAATTTAGTCCTATGGTCTGCATCTCTTACGAGGTACTACCTTCTCTCAGGAGAGGTTAACTACTGTTAAAAGGATGTCCTGGCATAGGAAATGCAACCTGAACACAGACCCCAGCATACATAAGAAATAAGTAAACCAGAGCTTCCACACAGCACAGAGAGCAGGTTTATAAAATAACAACGCAGCTGAGAAGAAAAGCGAGGTTCTGCGGCAAAAAGCAGCACCCCAACTCCAACACACAACGTGCAACTTTCTGCAGAAAAAGACGCAAATATTTTTATATCGTTACCAAACCAATGTTATGTCAGAAAAAAAGAAGTTAGACAGAAATGTTCTGTCTAGCTTTGCCACAAATCACCTATGACTAAATGTAGGCCTGACCCGGAAAATTAGATGTCGTTCAAAGGAAGAGCTTTATTTTTAGGGCCTGTGAGAACTGGCTCATCCGGATGCCTCCGCTGCATTTCGTGCTCCCCCCGCAAGCCGAGCCCAGCTCGCCAGGCGCCCGGCTGCCGCGGGGCTGCGCCGGCCGCGCGCCGCGGCGGCCGGGAGGCGACAGCCCCGCTCTCCCGCTTTTGAGGCCGCTCTCGGGACGCTGGCATTGCCCAACGCGAATATTTCTGCTTTGTTTAACATGGCGAAAAAACATCAGCCAACACTGCAACGTTACGTGTGCTGGACACAGGTACAACCGATAAACAAACACATCTTTGTTTTAATAGTGGGGAGTGACTTATCATAGTTAATTATAGGAATTTACAGCTATTTATGTGAACTCAAGAAAGCAGAAAACATTCATTTGTTGGTAGTGTAACTGCTGGGTGGAGGCAGCCCAGATGCGTGGAGATGAATGCTAGACTGTATCTTGTTTGTCTTGTTATGCACAACTTTACTATGTAAATTTGAACTTCAGTGAGTAGCTGCTTGGCACATTAGAATATATAATTATAGACACACAAAAAGCCATGGAAAGTGACATTTAAACATTGTTTCTTTGTCACATATCAGTTAAATATAGAAAAAAACATATTTACTTTAATCCGCAGTAGACGCTTGGTCTCGCACCTGCTGCTCACACGCAAAATATGTCATTATCACTCAGCGTCCATCCCCTTACACAGAGGAAACAAAGTCACTTTGGTTCAGGTTGGTTTGTCTCGTTAAGCTGCACTTACAGAGGAATGTTAAGCAGGAAACAAAACTGAAATAGCGCTACAGCCGCTACTGTTCATTTTCGGGGGGGGGGGATCCCCCCTCGCTGCTCGTGCGCATGCAATAACTGCCCCCAAGCAACCACGACACGATGGTGCAAGCTCCAGAAACAGCCTTCTCCCGCCCGCCCGCCCGGCGCGCGGCGCTGCCGGACGCTGCACGGCGCCGCCGGACGCTGCACGGCGCCTGCCGCTCGTCACGGCCCACGCAGCTCCTCGGGTCCTCCTTCCGGGCGGGAATTACTGTGAATAATTATTTAAAATACAAAACCCCCCAGTTTCTAACGAGCCCCAGCGCTGCTGCTCAGAGGCACCCACGAGCACTCCCGGCTCCGTGCCRGGACGCGTTGCAACGAGGAACAACCTACGGCTCAGCCTCCGCGCTACGCAGACGAGGCTGCAGCACCGCAGCGGCCGGCTGCATCGTACGCGGCCGTGCGCTTAGCTGCGCCCGCGCGCGGCGTTTCAGCTCACGGGCTCGATCCTGGTCCCCGCACCGGCTGCTTCTCTCCTAAGGGTGGGGAAGGCGCGTCGCAGTTTCCGATCTTCCCCGCCAGAGGCAGCTGGGCCGCTCRGCCCGAACGGCGACGGGCTAGCGGAGCTGCGCGCCGCCCCGGTTCGCCCGCGGTCGCCTCCGCACCTCGCTCCCGGCAGCGCTTTGGAGCGCGCGGAGATGCCGCCAGTGAGCAACGCATCAATTACCGCCGCTCCGGCGTGCCGCAGAGGGTCTCCCTCGTGAGCGGCTAAATAATGTGTATGTTAAAAGCCATTTAATTGAATGCAAGTTAGGCGTACGTTATTGGTAACTGTATTAAGTATTCCCATATGAGACAAATCACACACGTTACTGAGGAGTCCAACTCCAGAACGTGGCGCAGAAGTGTATCTAAAATTACAGGCGTTGGAAAAATCCAGGCGAGGGAAACGGGAAACTGTTAATTGCTCAGGAGTGTTGTAGGGACATAAGGAAGGCATAAAAGCACCAGAGACAGCAAGATCACAGCTGAAGCACCTCTCAGAACCAAGTTTGATCGCATCTGTCTTTTAATAAACAGCATCACGCGGAATTTTAAGTATTACATTTTAGAAGACTAAAATGTGATCTCCGCTCCTGGATAGATAGTGGAAAATAGATGTCAGTTACCACGGGATTCTTCTTACCTAACTTAAGCCATTTAAAGGTTAGGTTTCTACATGCTATATACAGATAGCCAGCTATTTTAGACATCATTTAAAGATGGAATAACCTGTCCAACAAAGGTGAACCTAAAGGATAAATTAGGTGAAATGTCTTTTGGTTAAAATAAGGAATGATTCTGTTCTGCAGCATAAGGTTCAGTCCTGAGAACCTCCTAACTTTCCTTTCCTCTCACAGAAGATTTCAGAAGAATCGTAAATAGTTTGGGATTCCCGGGGGTAGGAATTCTGCAGCTCGTATACGCGTGCACGCTCTGTGACGCAGCGGGCTGGTGCTCTCACAGTACACGCGGAGCAGCCTGAAATACGAACGCTCGGAAAGCGACGCGTTCTTAACTTTACGGAGGTCTCAGGGCACACGAAAAACACTGTGCCTGAAGGAAGCCAGTCAAACCTAGAGGCCAGCTGATACGGCCCACCCTTCCCTCGGCAGGCAGGCGACAGAGCCACCAGCGCTAACAGAACTGCGCACGCACATCGGCACGCACGCCCGATTTGGAGAGCCTACAAGCGAGCGTTAGGGCTGACAACACACTACTGCAAAGACACGGGCTGCTCAGCTGAGCACTCCCACTGATTTTTCAGTTGTTGAAAGCCACGTTCAACGTGTGACAGAGAGGAGCGACGTGCCACGCGAAGCCCTATTTACGACCAAAGCAAATTCCCCGCCTGCTCACCAGCGGCGTAAAGCCGAGCTGCTCCCGCTTCCCCRGGTGGGCAGGAATATCACATGACAGAAGCTCTCTTGCATGAAATGGCAAGCTGGGGAAACAGATAAGGAAAGCTCGGGTATTGAAACACACAAAGAACAGCAGATACTCTTTATTGTGTAACGCATTAAATTATAGTGGATGGTGCAAGTAATTTGTAAGCATCACTCAAGTATTAAAAAAACCACTTAAAGGAAAAAGTTTGCAAAAATTCATGAAATCTTTCTTCCTCCAGTTTCTGAATCCCTCTCTTGCAAGATATCCTCAGGCTACAGAAGGGACCATGTAGCTGTCTAAGCTGGAGTATGTACATTATAKAGGTCCAGTAAATCACACAGCGTGCTACAAAGTCCAGACATCAAAATAGCAGGAAACAAAGACTGGATTCAAACTGACACTGAGGATGTAGCTCAAATTATTTCTTGTGATTCACCAAGGGATAATTCTCTTTGCTTCGTGGAGAGAGGAATGCCTCYTGGAAGCAAGCTTCTGCACCCACTTGCTCACCTCGAATGTGGCCATGCTGGCACAGCACCGACTCTGCCCAYCACCCAGCTCTGCAGAACCCTACGCAAGCACCACACGTTGGACTTCGACAAGAGTTAGACGTCAAATAGGCTTTACTCAATACCACTGGCAAAAGATTAATAGCACCGCTGGAACTAGCTATCCTTCCCTGTTTCCTCACTGGACAGCAGACATCCATACCTGATTTCCTCAGAAAACTGGGAAACATCATACCAATCTGGATGCACTCTGAATTGTCAAAGATAATGCCCAAGGTTACTGCAAATCAACAAAGAAATCCAGTTCTTGTTTCTAATGAATTACATCAAGATGTCCAAATGACTGCCAACTSCAATGCATGATTCACCTTTTTCATTCACTTTTGAAGGTGGAGATAAATACGTCACAGGAAGACTGTTTTGTACTCGGACGCAGACATATCTCTTCCATAATGGTATATCAACAGATATTTTCAGCTTGTGAACAATTTTTTCTAAAATTTAAGTCCAAAATATTTACCACACTGTGTAAAATGATAGTGCAGTCTCAGTTTGCTGGGACGTGCCCCGTTCAGTGTCTGGATCTTGTACCTCCTGCCCCTCTGCCTGTGAAATGCAACTCTTGTTAACAACCGTTTCCTTAGTGTATTCCTCTTAAATAAGCTACAGAAGCCCAGTACTTACACCTGACAACTTGGCACACAAGCCTTAAACAAAGAACCAAAMAATCAGTAACAGGACCCGTTAAGTCCCCATAAATGTTTGCATTTACTCCATATATAGAGGTTTAGCAGAGATTTTTATGTTTTGAGCTATGGGCCTCAAAAGCACCAGAAGACTGTACTGGCAGACCAGTCTGGTCAGGTGGAGGGTCACTACCTCCAACGCAGGCTTCTGAGTAGAAGCTCGTTTTCAGAAGCGTCCAGCACCTCTAAGCAGCGTGGTGTGGGAAGCCCCAGGTGAACCAGCCCGAAGCAGCAGCCGTGCCACGTGACGTGCATCCGCCTGCATTTAGACACAGCAGCAGACTTCTAACAAAACCCTTGGCTCTGAGCACTCACTGTACAGATAACATCTGGCGGGTCCCTCACGTCTTGGAACTATGCAACATCTGAGCCGATCTGAAAATTTGGATATTTAAACATTAATTTAATGTTAAAGCAAGAGCCAAATATTTACTATGCTGTGATGTGAACTGCATTCAGTATCCTGGGACATGAACTCAAGCAGCTGAGCAGTAAACCTGCAGACCCCTTTAGTTTTCTGCTGGGGCAGTRGACAGGTGTGGGCATGGTGGGATATCAACCTCGAGCACAGGGGCAAGACACACAGCTGGAGAGGAATGGGCTCCTAAATCCAAATCATGAGATTCCAGAGAGTCAGACTGACGCTCCTGAACATCGTGCTGTGATAGTCCTTACAAGAGCAAGGCTTTCAGCCCAGCTGAAAGCAGAAGAGCTGACCCAAAAAAGCCTTAAGTTCCAGATCCTGCTCCCTGCACACCTTTGCAACAGCAAGCACCAGGAATGTAAGCTAAAGGAGCCCACAGGCAGTTTTTGCTTGCTTGGCCAGCATCATACTTTATCTTTCATTGACCTTGACAGCAATACATAGCAACTATTTTCACATGAATGAACTATTCTTGAATAATTTCACCAAATATTTTAAGATCCAAGACACTTTCTTTGAAATACTAACCTTCACCTATCCTTCTTTTATCTTCAGAAACCAGTGTTAGGAATCCTGCCAAGACAGTAACCTGTTTGGCTCATGATCCGTTCCTCTATAGGCTCCTTATAATATTTCAGAGCACCACAGGMCTCTCGCTAATCATTTAGGTGAATATGCTTGACTGGCTGCCTGGGGTGAGCTTTAAGAGGACTTTAAACCTCCAGAGGACATAATTATAAAAAGAACATGGGCACCTATGGCCAGAACTACTTCACAGCATGAGGGAGAAACATTTTATTTTGTTTTACTCAGGTTCTTTTGAAGTTGTAACCCCTCAAAAATGAAGGCTAAAAACTATGCCTTTCAGGGTTTTTGCATTTTCCCCATATCATTCTGTCCAGTAACTGTTTTGATGTCTCCTTTAACTGTCCTGGACACATTTGCTTTCCACATACGGATTTTTTTTCCTGAACTTCATTTGGATCAGACTTTTTCCAACTCACGAAATATTTTCCCTCTTTCTCACTCCCAGCTGCTACTGAATTTCCTTCCTTCTCAGACTTTTTACATATGGTCGGCTGCTTGGCTGGACCTCCACATCAATAAACGGCTTCCCCTGGATCCCACTTGGAGCTGGGATTCCCATTCTGGCATCCCCCTGCCTGTAGTGCTCAATGCCACACTGTTCACCTGAGTTCCAGSGGATGAGTGTTACCATAACTCTACCAAAGCAAGTGACAGTACCTGCATATTTCTATTGCCTTCCATTCATRTGACTTTTTGCACTCTTTTGGGGATTAGTCTAGTGAGGACCAAAAAATTTYACCTGGTCACACATCCTTCCTACTGCAGAAGTAATGAAGAGCATCTGGCATGTAACCCCTTTGAAACATGCAGAAGTTAAAAGGTATAAAAAGTTCAATTCTGCTGATGACCCTATGAAGAAGAGGGCTATCCACAGCTACACAATGAAACGCCGTATAAGAAGCCTCAAACTGGATCGACTGTGCAGTTAGATCACCAGTCATTCCCTCAGTCCAGGACTGGTTCAGAGCCTGAAAGACTACATGAAGGGCCAAAGCACCATCTCCGAAAAGTTCAATGGTAGGAAGTAGCCATTCCTGTCATTACTCTGCACTCCTATGCCCTGCATTAATTACCTGAATTAGGGTATATTTCTTCAGATTTACTCATGTTTTTTTTTTTAAACCTGGAAAGAAATAATGACTAGAAAGAATATGACTAGAAAATAATGACAAGAAAAACAAGAGACCTTTGGTCTCATTTTCCTTCATTCTCTAGCCTTTGTGGTTCTGCCTGCATTTCGTGTGCCAGCAGTAAGATCAGGTTTCCAAAAGAATGAAAAAGAATTACTTTCCTTGAGTCATCGTTGGGTTAAGGTACAGGGAACCGAAATCAGGCCCCAAATGGTTTGTTGAAAGTTTTTCACTGTGCTGTGTGTGCAAGCTGCAAGCAAGTTCTGCACGAGCTTTTGTCGTCCCTGCTACAAATATGCTAGACCGGACAGAGTAGATGGTTGCACCACTCTGCTTCACAGATGTGCTGCTGGTGAGTGTAAATGAGAGTGTTACACTAGGTTTTAGAGGACAGAATTAGCCCAGTGGTTGRGAGAGATGATTAGATGTGTGCTTTGAATGTAAACTATTAATCATTTTGTTTGCAGAGCTTGCCATACAGTTCTCTTGAGAAAACAAGATGCTACAGGCAACCATCAAAGCTTTTTACACTTTCATGGATGTCCAAACACGTACTTTTACTCTGCCTGAGCTGTCGTTCACAGGCCTTTCCAGCAGGTGTGCTAACTCACTAGGCCTTCTCAGCAGAGGTAATGACTTAAGAAAACCACGTCCCACGGCAGACGGCATATGGTGTGTGTAGTCAGGCCTACTAGGGCRAATTTCACCAGAAATGAACCGTCCAGTTTGTTTTGACTGCACAGATTAAATCACATTACAAGCTTTCTTTCAAATAATATTTCAAATAAAAGGCAATTCAAGACTGCCCCAGTCAAGAGTTCTCTTTCTTTCTGCCCAAAAGACAGGGCTGACTGACCAGCAACCAGCCAAGCAGCCGTCCTTGTACGAGGCACAGCCTTGCGCACAAATTCTCCCACGAAGAGACACAGTCTGAGCACACAAGCCTTTTTTATATGAAATGCAAGTTCAAAACTTGACCTAAAGTCTGTATTGGCATATACGTGATTTCAAGTATCTTAAAACTTCCACTTTGGACCTAGGATTTTGTTTAGGTTAACTTTTATTCAATTGATAGAAAAGGCTAAAATCCATATATGCATGCCTCTTCTTACAAAGCCACCGATATTTCAGGSTTTCCAGGGTGAGATTTGACAAAAGCTCAAGCTGAACCTTGGAAACTGTATGGAAATCCCCTTTTGTATAAGAGAGAGCAAGGTGCTTTCTCCTTTTGGCCTACAATAGCAATATGCGAATTCATTAGCAATAGTTTCTCATCATCATAAAACCAATGATACAAATTATGTAAGACCCACATGAGAAATTGTGCTCCTRCACTGCTTTTTACGCAACTTCTCCAGCCAACYTCAAATACTTATGAGGCCAATAACWAATCTCACTTTCARGAACACCTCTAACTTCCTTTTTGCAATAAAAATTTCATTCAGTGAAAGTTAAGGCAGATTTTAATATTGTTTTTGGCTACGGACATTGTAATACTTTTAAAAAAAATCAGTAATAACAAGAATAAACTTTGAAAAGGGATTATAATTAAGAAAGTGCCTAAGGTCCTCTTATTGTAGTAGACTCTACCTGGGCAAATCTTAACTGACATCTGTCCACTTAACGCCTATACTTATTCCAGAACACAGTTATTCAGAGACAGCTGCTGGGCTTTAATTTCACACCTACCGTAATGACAAATTAAAGCATAGACAATCCTTTGTTAAACTGCTCTCAGACTGCAATCTTTATTTCTAATAGGAAATTCTAGAGCCAGGTTTTGACTGTATCTATAAGTAAACAATAAAATGCAGAAATGAATTAAGAGGAGTCGTGTTTTTTCCTTGCAGACACTAGCACGATCGACTCTTCCTCAGGCTGTCTGAAACACAGCCCAACAAAAGGGCTCTGGATCAGGCTCACAAATATTTGCAGAAAGCTATTTTAAACTCTCTGAAGTACTTACAGATAGGAAAAGTGCCAAGCTGCATTGTCAAAATTACCCTTTCAGCAGCGCTGAGATTGGCCCCCTGCCCCGAGGCCTAAATGTTCCTCTACCTGGGGGCTTGGACACGCTCACGTGCAGCCCGTTCCCCTCCTCTCTCCAGCTACCATCAGCTCCTGGCTCTGGTGCGGCAGCCGCAGTCCAAGGCAGTCGGCACGTTGCGAGGCGCAACGCGAGACACCTCCGTTACCGCCGAGAACCCCGTCCGCCCGTGCCGTACAGCTGTGCCTATTAATCAACGCCTGCTTCATGGGAATTTCAACCCRAGGGGGGGACCCAGACTTTCGTGAGCACTAGGAATGTTATGTAAAGAGAAATCTCACTGTTCCCACTGTGAAATTTTGCCTTGGGCAACTTATGAATGTTCCAAGGAAGATATTTCACCATTTTCAGCAAAACAGCTGACAGATCCATCTGCTACTCTTGATGATATTGGGTGCAATTTTCAAGTGTCTGAGTAACATATGCTCCAAAAGCCCCAGTGAAAACCCAAGTTTCCCCCATATGACCACTGTAAGGAGAGGAAGACAATAAACTGTTGTTCTAATTTTCAAAATTTCAGTGTGAATTATGTTTGAATTACTTTAATGCCAAAGAGCTCGAAGCTTAGAGGAATTGTTTCTATACAGTTAAAATGAGTTTCCCAAGAAACAGATGCTCAAGAGAGAAATTTCAGGAGCACTTGGTCCAGCTCTTTTACCTTGGAAAACCTGGCAGTTATTTTATCCAGAGAAATACTCACAGAATTTAATTGTCCTACAAATATACTACAGAAAACATTTTCATTTGATATTTTTCTAAACAATAAAAAAAAATACAGATGTAGGTCYACTGCAATAGTCCAAGTCACATTGTTAACATTTTGGTGCAACTGTTATTAATAAGAAAATAAAAATGCTTCTTAATTGACATTTCCAAAAAGAAACATTTCCATTTGAAATGACTTTTCCAATAGAAATTTGTTTTCACTATGCTAAACAACAGGTTTGACCATCTAGCGTTTAGTTTGGCTCCGAATTGCACGGTGCAGTTCGATCCAAAACGAATTCCCGAAGGGCCGCTGCGGCTTTCATCTTTCCGCGAACRCTGCACGGTTACTGGGGGAGATGGGGGCAGAACAAAAAAAACCTGACAACTGTGCTCAGGGGTGCCAAGCGGGGCTCTCCCAGTGCCCGTTAAAGAGGCAAAGTTTCTCTTCCCTGCAAGGTCACAGCTGGTACTTCTACGAGCTTTCCTGCTGCACGGGAACGAGGCAGAGGCTCAGAGAGGGAGACAGATGGCAAGCAGCAACGTTACGTATACCACCGCGCGTGTGAGACGGAGGGCTTTTTGGCACCCCTCCTGAGCCGAGCCCTCGCTGTGGTGTGCGGGGCCACGCCAAGTGCTTGCTCTCCTCTGGCTTTTCGTTCCTCCCCTCAAGAAAGCCGGCTCCCACTTGCCGTCAGCGCTTCCGCGAACCGCGCTAGGCGTTTTYCACAGATTTCGCCTCTGAGGAGGTAGGCCAGGACGGAAAGCGCAACAAACAGCCGGGGTGCCGGCAGCCCGGCCTGCCCGCCGCGGCACGGCCGCGTCCACGCACGCCGCCCCCTCGCCCGCCGCCGCCGGCGGGACAGCAAAATCGCCCCAGGAGCGGCAGCGGTGGCAACGGGGGGACGGGCAGCCCCCCGCGGCAGGGCTCGCGGGGAGCCGGGCAGGACTCGAAACGCCCGCAATAATCGCACCGAGAACAGAGATCGTGGCTGCGGTTTTCAGACGGACGAGGGGTCTTCAGGTCTGAGGGAGCAGTAATAGCAATCGGGGCTCGAGCCAGGTCTTCAACGGTGGGAAAGAGGAGGCAAAAATGTAGTTTGCCTGTCGGGTGAGGGGCAGCTCCCAGTACGGGGCAGGGCAGCCCGACGCCTGCGGCACGAGGCCGCCRCTGGGAGAGCTCCTCGTGCCGCTCAAATCACTCTCCGTTTTCGGGGCAGCCGAGWGGAGAAGCTGCTCTGAAGCCGCACGCGTGGAGCACAGCCTTCCCTATCCTGCTGCGAAGGGCACAACTCCCACCGCRCTCCCTCGGCCCCCGTAACGGGAACACCTCCGAAGTGAGCACCAAAATCACGTGAGCAGGACCTTCCAGGAAAAGACCTCGCAGCACCAGAAGCAGTCCTTCCGAGGATAAGACAAGACAAGACACAGCCCCGACACATGGCAACGGCTCATTCAGACCAGCTGCTAGGGAGGCAAACTCTTTATTCAGGCAAATAACTATTTATAACCCAGCTGGCTGGGGGGAAACCCATCCTACCTTCCACAAACATGATAGTCAAAAACGCAACAAGAGTTCCTCAAACTGTCGCTTGGAAAGTGGAAGGAGGAGGAGCTGCAGAGGAACTGGCAAGGAAAGCGAGAAGATGAAGGGAATTGCTCATTGAAATRTATTTTTAGCTTGTGGTGCTGTAAACAGGAGGGCAAATGAAAARGCAGATCATGATTCGCTGGGTATCCAGGACTTTTGTGCAGCTCTCACCTAGGATGGAGACCAGGACTCCACAGTGAAAGGAGAGAAGGCAAGAGGACAGCACAGCTTTTTTTTTTCTTTCTAAAAACTCTCTCTTTAAAACAGTCACACTTTAATGCACACTGGGGCAGATAATCTCACAATCACATAAACAGCAATTAAACTGAGCTAGGTTTACTTGGAAGCGTGATGTCTGAGGACTTTCTTCCAAACAAACTGAACATGATTTAGTATGGAAACTTGCCAGATGGACAGCACAGGACCATCAAGCCTTATGCACCTCCGCAACAATCAAAGCTCACATACAGGTACCTCTACACTGGGAACCCGGGATGGATTTTTGATCAGTGGAAATTTTCATCGCTTCAGCAATAGGAGGCTTCTGCAAAGAGCAGCTTTGAGATCTTGCAACACTTCAGTCTCTGAAAAGTCCTTCCAACTGCAGCCTGTGTAATACAGGCTTTGGCCACCAGATCTTTTTACACAAAATACCCATCYGTGCTCGGCTGCAACAGCGATGAGCTTGCAGAAATAGCAAACCAAGGAACGGGGTCCTTGCTGGAGCAAGGCTTATCCAAACCCATCTATTCTGAGGACCTGGTACAAACCTACAGACACTGGCCTTGTAATAACTTTGTTTAATAAACATCTTTTCACCTAGGACTAGGTACATGGCAATGCTTCAGGCACCAATGTGCCTGCACATTTCARTGAAATGGAAAAAAAGCAGTGCCTATGCATGCATCCAGCTATGTTTAACATAAATGCTGAAAATGTTTGATAATCTTGTGCTTACTATTTACTTGTGATTTTTGTAACAGTCCCGGGGGGGGGGGGGGGGAAATAACCTTTCTTTTAGCATCTTTTTGGTTTTCTCTGTGTTTGTAAGCAACTTCCACGGTCTCCACTACAAAAGACAACAGAGCTTCTCCTGGATGTCCACAGTGCTGTCTCACAAGGCTGTTTCCAGCTCCCGCTACAACCTGTGGAAGTTTTCCTTGTCTTCAGTGGGAACTATCAGCAATCAGCACCTCGGAAAACTGATTAGCTTTCACGAGTCACCTAAGCTTTGGCCTAAGCTGACTTGTCCAACATCAGAAGCAGAAATCTAAGGCACTGACTTYAAAATTCAAAGCACCTCTTACACCTCTTGATACAATTTCAACTAAGACGCACTGTAGCCAGGTGCCGCAGGATCTGAGTCACTGCAGTCTCTGGGCTTCCCAGCCGGGATGCTCTACACAGCTATACTCCTGCTTCAGCATCTTACTCGAAGGGGTACCAGGGTCCAGTACGGTGAACCTGAGCATTAGATTCATGGCAGCAATMCCTGCAAAACTCAATCCCTGTAAAACACAGTCCCTGCAAACTCATCAAAACCAAGTACAGCCATAAGACGGGTCTTCGGCCAAGAAGGATAAATGCAGTGATGTGGGCTGTGGTACGCACAAGTTCCCCCAGCATAAGTCCTGCCTAGGGTGAGGATGGAGAATGTCCATGCACATCCTAGGCTGGCTGCAGCCCTAGATCCGCCAGGATCCCAGGCAGGGCGGCTTTGTGGGCATGCATTGGCTCCACTCTCATGGGCAAAAGACCCAGGACCTGCTGTGCCTTTAGACATCATGCACGGCTCGCTCGTGCCCTGGGAATCTCACAGGAAGCACGGCGCTGGGGTGGTGGCGTCAGGAACGCAGGAGTCCAGGCCACCTCTGCAGCCATTCACACCCATGTCTTGCAGAACTYGCACGCAACCCTGCATGTGCATTGCCATGGAAAAAAGCGTGAAAAATGAGATGATGGATTAAATACAGTTTGTTTCCCTTTATGACAGAAATTCAGATTGCAATGGGCATTGCTTGCACAAGGTGCCTATTTTGCACCTCCCTTCACCAGTGGAACAAACAGATCCATATTTACACACCTAACTCAGAGAACATTTTCACCAGGTAATTTTAAGAAAGGTTGAATTAGGAATATTGGAATGGTCCTAACATTTCAATATGCCTCATAATTCTGCCAAGCATAAATTTCCTAAACTTCACTGAACACAAACACTGCATTTCTGCCATGAATTTTCAAACTTGCACCTTGATCTCTGCACCGCTTTCACCACTGGAAACAGTTGTGATAATTATCACGCTAGCAAAAAAAGTCTATGGATATACTCCAAACTAAATAACTATGAGGAAGAAAAGCCACACTGAGCGGAATTGGCATTCATTATTCTAGTTTCATATCTTTAAATGATTCTGGTAAATCAATAAAGCTCTGCAAAGTGCCTGTTGTCTGCTGATTTCTACCTCTAGTCAGTGGCATCCACTCTTTAGTGCACCACACACTTGCTGTGTAGCCATTAGATGAAAGCACTATCACCTGTCAAACAAACTGCTAGAACTGTGATAAATTAATGATCAAATAGTACAGTCTGATGTACAGTAGCAGTGCCGAGGCTAGTTACAACCAGGCCTCATGCTTTAAAAATGTAGCTGACATTAAAAAAAAATCAGCCATTAAAGAAAAATGTCACACAGCTTTTCAAAAAAATATCTATTTAAAAAATGACCCCATACCGATATTCCAGGATTTGGATTTTTTTTCTTAAAAAAAAGCTGAGAAAGACCCACCCACCAATAACAAAAAATG
>NW_028186150.1:8058414-8090914 GCF_003343005.1 Rhea americana
AAAAAAAAAAAAAAAAAAAAAAAAAAAAAAAAAAAAAAAAAAAAAAAAGTAGTGAATGTTACTCTAAAACCTTTCTGTGTACTGTGAATTTTCACGGCAAGCAACAACATGGAGCTAAGCAGAGAGGATGTTTGTATTTTTTTGGTAAGTAGTGCTGTGTACAAATCTGTACCTCAGAGGAATCCTCTGGTGTGTCATGGACCGAACTCTGTGTTTGCAAGGGAAATATCCCAAGTTCTTTTTTTTTCCCCCGTAATGCTTTTGATTTTTGACATCACGGGTAAAATATTTCAAGGGAGCTCCATATCACTTCTAAATATAAACAATACAAAATAAGCCTTTGCTTTTGAAGCACTTGACATCCTTTGAGCTTTGAATTTCAACTCCTAATAACTCTTGATGCTCACTGCATTAATGTATAAAGTCCTTTTTGTGAGCTAGAAATGGTTCCTCATGTCCCTCCTGCCATTGGCTTTATGAGCTTAATTTATTCTTTTTAATATAAAATCTCATTACCTGAACATGACACCACCACTTCCATTTTATCTTTGATATAAGAACAGAGAGAAACCAAAATCAAACCCTTAAATAAAGTCTGTAATCATCCCTCACTTTCTCTTGCTTTTCAAATTTCTAAACAAAATTAAGTAAAAATACCTTCCAGGGCACACTAAGAAATGTAAAGAGTGAGGAAAAAAAAAGAAAATTACTTTATAGYGAACTAACAAGGGACATAATTACTTACACAAGCAGCATTTCTTCTTCTTGATGATATTCCTTCATGTTTATTTTACTATATTTGTGAAAGCTGGGGAGTGCCTGGAAAGAATGGGTCTGCTAGAAAGCTTTMTCTACTGAACAAAGAGTTGCTTAACCTTAGGCAAAATATATTTTTCCTAAACTTTCTTTTCCCATAAGGYGCAAAATAGACTTAAAAATATATTAACGGATTTTTTTAGCATGAAGAAATTGAAATAATTACAAAAAAGCCACCTCCTGTATAACTTACGGAGACTGAGGCTTGAGTTAGGACTTCTTGAGTCCCAATTTCAATAGAAAATTGGAGTGATCACTGTATTAGCACATGAAAGCATCAGTTCCACTCACTAATGGCAGTTCCTTTCTGTTGTTGTTGCTAGAGATGTGACTTAAGCCTTGACTTAAATTATGAATTTGGCAGGGATCAAACTCCATGATCTAATTATGTCTTATGGCTTTCACTGACTCTTTTGAGGTAGCTGGTTGCAAAGACAAGGACTTTTTCGTAAGGAATATACTTTTCATCAGAATCCACATCCTAGATCCTTCAGGATCTTCAGCGTCTGCCCGCTTACGTGGAAACCTTCCGCCAACACGCAGAGGTTTACATCCTCTGGAAAACCTCTTTGGCTGTGAAACACCAGCTACTCCCTCAGAAAGCCTAAGACTTGTAAATATTTTAACTCCTGCACTGTGCTTTTTTCCTCTGATAGCAACAATAATCAGGACTGTATTCATCTGAGGCTACCACGCTGTATCTGTTGCTAGGAACATCAACTAGAACGAACGAGAAAATTACACTATTCAGTTTGGGCTGCAGACGCTTAAWGCCGGGTGGCCTATGACGACGCTGCTTCCTGCTTGAGCAGAACTCAATGCTCTGGGATTAAATTGTGTTTTAAAACCAAACCTACTTCAAACGTTTTCTGTATCAGCACTAGGCGGCTGCATTCTGCTCTCATACAAATGGAAGAGGAGACGAATCCCACRGAAAATGAAAGGTGTGCAAATGGGTGCGAGAGAATTAGGCTCCGGGAACTCACCAGCCAGTTGCATTGGGAAAAGAAGAAAGCTTGTTAAGGCGTAGGAGAAACTGATGCGCTGTTGAATATAGATTGGATACATTGATTCTGATGTACAGGCGCATACTACAGTAACCACAGAGAAGGGTACAACATTTGTGATTTAAACAGTCTTAGGCCACTTGAGCTCATTTTGTCATTTATCCTTTGTTTACTTTTCCAGTATTACTAAGTAGCTATATTTAATTAAACATACTCATAACATTCCTTCAATTAGATAAATAATGCAGCTGCTTCCCTCATCATATAAAGATAGAAAAAACAAGATAATGTAATATTTATTTTCTTTCAGGATCTTTCTCAATCAGACACTTTATATTTAAACCCACGGAGCTGCAAGGTAAGTTATAAGTATTTCCAAACTATCCAAATGCTAAAAGAAGTAACTATCTTCTTATCTACTTAATTGCGATAATCTGTTTGTGCTRAAAATGTTGGCAGAACAGGTAAGGACAAATTGAAAGCAGCATTAGAAAAATTCCTTATTAACAGATTCTATGGTAATGAAATCCTTCAAGATAAATACAATAGATATCTAGTTTAAACCACTGATTTGAAACTCACACAGAAGGTTGAGCATTTGTTAAATAAGTAGTAATTAGTCTGAAATAATCCATTTATCTCCTCTGCAAGTGACTGAAATAAAGAGAAATTAGATAAAGCTACATGTGGAGAAACAACTAAGTGATAAGAGAAATGCAATCAGATGGTACTGAACAGAAAATTAAGAAGGCAGGGCAATAATATATAGTTCATTTGCTTATTGTAGGCTTTGATTCATTCCCTGTGGTAATTGTAAAATTTAATAATATCTGTATACTTACAGTGTTCTGAAAAAAGCACTACCATTACACATTGTTATCCCYGTAGGTTGGATGACAAACGCCTGGGGCAATACTACCATCAAAGCATGTGACATACCCAACATGGATCTTCTAATCTTCACAGGGATGACAACCGTCACTTTTAAAGTGCATGGCAAATGAAGAGGGCCTAAGAAAGGAAACCTCTGATTTTTTTGGATGCCAGTGGTAGAGTCTGTTTAAGTCTATATCGTATTTTAAAACTGCAGCAGCAAAACCCAGGTAATTCRCTTGAACAGTTGTATAGATTTCTTAATGCTTAAAAACTGCTGTCCAGGCTGGGAATAACCATCTGTTCCTTCGAGAACTCATACTCTCTTAGCTAATATATACAGCTAATACACTGTATAGCTTATACGTGAAAAATAGATCAATGACTGCCAAAGGAAGGTATGCACCACTCCAGCAAACTGCTTTGCTTCGAACTTTGTGGGTTTTCCTTCTGATAGTAACTAATATTTTTTTTAAGCTATGCAAATTAAATAAAGAACCAGCAGTCTGTTGATTTCCATTAACATTTTTTTGCTCATGTAATTTTAAGCACTAGCTCTTGTCTGGTTCTTTTAGTGTCCCTGGGCTGCAGCATGTGGCACAGACGGTGCGAATCACCCACCCCAGTAGTTCGAATAGGATTGTCACTTTAATGTTCAACATGGAGTTTTCTTCTTAACATTTTTTCTCATTATAGCAAGACTCAGTACTGTGAGACACCTTTTGTTATGTATATATGAACAAAAGCAGTCAGAACAAATTTCGTACACTGGGCAAGGGAACTGGGAGTTGACAACAGTTAATAGACAAGATACTCTGCACTAGATTTAATCTTCTCTTAAATTTTGTCTTCCTGGGACTGCATAATACATTGGTCAGACAGATCTGTGTCAGATCCTTTCAGATGAAAAAGCTAGTACAGAATCTAGATTAAAAACAAAACAAAACCATGATTTCAAGAAGTATTTTTATTCTAGGAGCTCCCAAAATACCAGAATGGCATTTTCCCATGGCAGCTATAATTGTGTAAATACAGATTTTGCACAGTCTATAAGCCTTTTTCTCTTTGCAACCAGTGCAGAGAAACTGTASTCTAGGAAAAGGGATCACAGACTGATGAAATCAGAGCAATTAATGACATCTGAAAACACAGACACTTTTACTTCCAATACGTGACACTAGAATTACTGGTCAAATCCATATACCTGACAACCTACATCTTACACTAAAAACAGTGGGCTTGCTGTATCCGCTTAGACTCCTTCCACTGACTGTGGTAAGGAGATGGCYGGACCAGGTGTCAAAGCGTTTCTGCAGGTAGCAGATGGAGTCAACAAATGATTAAACATTTTTTTCAAGCCATACAAAAAATATCATGATAAAGGAAACCATCTTTCAAAGGAGCTTCTTTCTGTTAACTGTGTGTGAGATTCCTCCTCTTCAAAAGAATGATTCGAATACGGCAGAGATGCCAAAGACACATTCTCATTTGGAAACAGGCCTGATGATCCCAAAGACTATGCTTTGGCCTTATTTCAAAGGGAGCGCAGTACTGCGAGAGGGGACAGATGCTGTGATTTTTCCTGCAGCAATGCTGGGATGGGTAAAAACTCAGAAACTCGCTCGGGCAGGGGTTGCGTTTACTGCATCTGCTCATTGCAACTCGCACAACGAGCTCCCATTCCCAGCCAGAGCCTCTGGGTCCTGCTGTAATAAAAAGACTAAATAGTAACAAAAAATAAATATACTCATATTGAACTTTTAAAATATATACATGGAATTTAATACAGTCTGTGTTTCATTAGTTTTAACCCAGATCAGATTCACTTGAATGAAATGATAGGACCATTTGAGAGTGAGATGCCTGAAAATAGGAATGCTATCTAAAAAAAGCCTCAATCTCGTATCGTATAAAACGTGTGCTTTTAAAYTGATGCATCACTTCAAAAAGGAGTTTCATACGAAGACGCCAGTTGCAGCTGACGTGGAGGTTTGAGACGCCACTCTCCCGAGCTAAGAGAAGGCAGCGGCAATACACGTAAGGCCAGGAGCTGTGAACGAGGTTGGACTTGACTACCAGCCAGACCGCCGCCAGCCTACGCTCACCAACCTGGGCAGGTCCTAATTTGCAGCGCAGAGGAAATGAAGGGTCTTTTTCAAGCAGCTGAGAGCAGCTGGCACAGAGCTGAAGCAAATATGTCTGGGGAAAGCCTCAGTTTAGGGACCGCTGGATGCCGGTGCTTCGCACCGCTCTGGGGAAGCACTCTGGATGCCTCCGGGAGGACAGCACCAGCGCCAGGAAAGCAACCGGCAGCCGGCAAAGGAAGGAAAAGAAAAAGCCTATTTCTCACCCGTTTCATCCAGGAGACTGATACAGAGCTGCTTACTTCTGACCCATAGTTTGCGCATGGAAGAATATGCAAGCCTCTCTACATAACGTGTGTTTATTAATGATACCTCCGTATATATTTTACAGAATGATGCTAGCACGTTTTAGCTTTAATTGACCAAATGCCACAGTCTCTACTGCCATGAATTATAAAACTTCCAGAATCAGATTCCGAGCACACTTGGATTTCGGTATGTTTAACTGCACAAATTAAGTTTTGCATGACTAAGTTTGTGTCTAAATGACACGGGTCTGCAATTGAACTAGTTCTACGATTGAACAAGATACCATTAAAAGCAACTCAGATGGAAACCTCATATTAAACCTTCAGTGCTGCCACTTCTCTCTCTCTCTCTCTTTCCTTTTTTTTYCCCCAAATCTTACAACACCAAACGCTTTTATTTAAAGCCCTTTCTCCTTAAAACTTTGGACAACAGGAGAAACCCAGCTTTCTGGTAGGCTTCTGTGCTTACTCAAAAGCACAAAAAATGACCTAAATGTAACCCAAAGACTCAAAAAACCAAAAGGTAGATTAAAAAAATTCAACTTTAGAAGATCCTAATTCAGAAAATTATGGAAAATTGTAGAGAAAATAGCACTTCCTGAAATACCTTTCAGAGTATCTGCAGTCTGATTTTGTATTACAGTGAAAGAATAGTAACACTTTCCAAAGTGCAGCTACTTTTCAAATTAAGACCACCAGACTTTCAATTCTTACGGCAGAGAGACCATCTTCAATTCAAGAAATATTTTGTCAAAACATTTCATGAAGAGTTTCCATGCTGAAGAAAGAAACATGTTTCTTAAACACATTTAGTCAGTCTTCCCAGCTCTTAGGTACTGTGGGTCCTAAGTTATGATTTTTGACTATTTGGGTTACCTTAAGGTTTACTCAGGGACAGGATCRACAAAGAATAGAGACCCAAATATCAACAAATTCATTCTCCAAACAAATCTGGGGTTTCAAGTCACTGTTTATGATCCTCCTGCAAGGACTCTACTCCGACCTYCAGCTTTATGCTTTCTATTCACTGGGGTGCTGAGGTTTTAGGCTCTGTTAATATTCACATAATTGTCTTTAAAAACCTGCCTCAGTGAGCTGCTCCAGCAAATGCCACCCTTCCTGCGACACAGCTGTTGCACCGCAATAAATATCTAAGGTGCCTGACTGGGGAGGGAAGTAAGGTAAATATTCACATTTTTACTTTAGGCAAAATCAGTCTATTTGTTTTTAATTTGGCTTTTCACCTGTCCAGCAACCAGGACACAGATTTTCCACTACTTTATCTTCTTTCTTAATAAAACTAAAACGAAATCAATACCCTTACGATTGATCGGTAACTCTGCGGGCATCTGGATTCTTTCTGTTCACTTACGGAAGCGTTTAGCAGAACCACCTGAAGGTTTAGTCCTAAACTTTCAACAGSGTAAAACAAACACCATCAAAAATTATGATATACTACTGGCGTGTTTAGAACTCGCACGCAGATAGTGTTCTTTGACTAAGAAAACACCYGCGAGGCCCCTCGCTGATCTCGGCGCGCGCTTCGGCCGCGGCGGGCTGGCGCCCGCACCCGCAAGCTTCCCCTGCTCCTGCCGACCGACTCGCGGCGTCCCGGGGGCCGAGTTACCGGGGACGAGCGCGGGGGGCAACGCAGACGCCCTGCTCCTCCGCTGAGTCGCCACCCCGGTGCTCTGCCCAGCTGCAAAACGGTAACCTGATCCCGGTTAGCCGAAGTGCCCGGCTCAGCCTGTCGCCTCCCACGCTCTCCCGCGCCGCGCAGACACCTCGCCGCCTACTAGCACCTCCGGCGCTCCGCACAGGCTCTGCCTTGAAGCCAGTCGCCAGAGGCATCGCGGCTCAGAACCTGTCCACGGGCTTCTGGGTTTCAGGTCTGACATCGCATAAACCTCTCGGCAGCGCGGCTCGGAGGGAAAGCGGCCCCATCCRCGCAGAGTAACGCGCGCCCCGAGGACGGAGCGCGCGGGAATAAACATTTCCCTGGCGGCGTTCTCCACGAACGCGCCTCACCGCTAGCACACGCCACGGCTAGAAAGCGCCCGCGCTTCCCAAACCTCCCTTCTTACTCGTGTCAGAGCAGAGCASGGCACTTCCGAGCGGGCCCTCGCTGCCCAGCTCGTTGCCCCTACGCTGCTTACAGCAAGGCTGCAGAGCCCAAGCAAATCCCGCAAACGATTTTAAAAACATTTTTGCTTCCGTGCSGTGCTTGTCCTGTAAATTGTTTGATGGTCACTGTTGAGTCCTCTCACCGCTTTTGGCCGGGCACATGGTGTTACTTTACTCCGTAACAGGATCAAGAGCTATCACCTTTAGGTAGTCTGTCCCTGCAATTAAACCCCAAACCTGCATGCAAGCAAGACTGAGAAGACTTCGCTAAAAAGAGGAAAGTGCTTTGAGGTATCTGCCTTCCTAGCATCTGCTCCATGCATTTGGACTCAGGGCTCTCCAACGTCCGAATGCACACAGGGACACGACGCCTGCCYGGGGCTGCTCGCGGCGCTCGCCGCTCCAGGCACAACGCAACAAACCCCTCCGACTGCTTTGGGAAAGCGGTTCCCCAAAACCGCAGCTGCCGTAACCTGCTCCTGACGCTCCGTGACCTAGACTGATGGTCAGCCCATCTTYGAGAAATTCAGTTCTTTTTATTTATATGAAACACAATGTAACATTCAGGTTAGGAGCATAAGAAGAACAAATGGCCTCTTAAAAAATGCTTTGAACTTTATTTCTTCTTCAAAGAAGTTTGGCTCTTGGAGGAAGTGGTTTAATAACTAAAYTTGCCAGCACAGGCAGGAAATAGTATTTCCTATGTACGTCCTGGCACCAAAATTAGATTGCAGTAGGAAGAGTTTCTGATTTCCTTTAAAAAAATGCAGTAGATCAGCAACAGAAAAGCATTGCCTTGGACAAGAGTTTGCTCATTTGGATTTTCAATTGCTGATTCAGAGAAAGAGTTTGGATTTACTCTGAGGAAAGATTCAAAGATCTGAGAGTCTTTATTAGTAACAAGGGATGGAGGAGGCTGGAGTTGGCTAGCTTTAACAAGAACCCATGCTTATTATTATCAGAATTGCCTCCTCTTTTGTAGGCTTATTCACAAACCAGCCTAATGGGTTTCCATAAATACTAACAAGTGCTGCCTTAAGGCTTTGTTGTGCGGCCCGATATTAAGCAACAACAATAGGGAACAGCTGCTCCCAAATAGCTGCGTACTTAATTACACTATATACCTACAGTATGTCTCCATGCCCACACCACGAGAGCTCTCGCACGTGTACCACGCATGCACCCGCGGAAGACATTCAAGCCGGCCTGACACATTCCAGGCAAAACAAATGGGAACCAGACTCGGGTGCTAGCGCTACCCTTGCTGTAGGAGACATTAAAAGCAAAACAAATTAATGGTACAATAACGACATTGTCATCGAAACAGAATAAGTTTGCATGTACTTCTCATTCACAYGCGTATTTTTAAAATAAGTATTAGATGGTCAAACATCTGGTTTGCCAAAGAAGTTTGTCAGGTATTTTCACAGATGTGTAATACTTTTATTTTTACAATCTGGAATAATCACAGTCTGGCATACAAAGAAATAGCTTTTATAATCACGTTCCTCACCCAAATACGTCCCAATCTCCAAGATACGCACATGAAACATTTAAATTAAGAAATAACTCTAGGATGATAAAACCTATACTTATAAGTGCTTTATATTACAATTTATAACAGGCGCATTTACTCAGATCTTGGCTTTCTTTAATAACTTTTCAATTCTTAAGCCCAGCTGGAAGCCTAAAAATAGGCAATAGAAAATTGGCATGTTTTGTTTAAGGTAATTGAAAGGATGCCATGTTAATCCTGCCAGGGCCAGGTTACAGCAGTTTTGCAAGTCTCCAGAAGAAGGAATGCACAGCGTTTACAACGTACACGTTGCCAGCAAATGCAGCCATTTAACATGGGATTTGGCCCATCACCTCAAGTCAGCCTCGTCCACTTTCAAGCTCGCAGTCAAGGGCTACCCATGTGTCCTCCAACGCTTCTCCATCCCCATCTCAGCACTGTTTCTGCTCCACCAGCATTACTGCCACTCCCCTGCAACATGTTCCCTAAATCACGGGCATTCAAGTAAYGGCCTTCACAAAGGCCTTCATAAGGAGATGCTTTGTAACCTCTGTATAAAAGCTTGTTGCAATAATATTAATAAATTTTTGAAGAACAACAGTACCGTACTTCTAGTGAAAAYGAAATAAAAAGACCAGAGTCTATTTAAATTCATAAAATGAAAATAAATGAATAATCTAATTGCKCGTGTCATTCCTCTGAAACTTGCACTGTGAAATAATTGCCTTTGCACCAATCTTCAAAGTTAATTTCAAATAGTTGTTTTGTTTTCAGAAGAATTAGTTGCAATAAAAGAGAAGCACAAATACTTARGGTTTAAGCCTATGAGATGCTGGCACTAGGTGAAGCAAATATCCTGTAGTCAGTGGAAAGTGATCACTGCCAAACTTTAGGGTATTAGATACTTATAGATGCAGATGGTGTTCTGAAAATCATAGCTCCTTAYATGTAACATTTATATAGGAAAATATTGCCATAGTATCCCAAAGGCTGGGCCARGCCGCGCACGTTTGGCTGTGCTACATCGTGGCATCAAGTGCAACTTCGGTACTCTCAGGAAGGAACTGTAACTAATAGGCCATAATTTAAAGTTTAAATTATAAAGTACMGTGGAGCAAAACATTGTATCTCTGTCCAGGGTAGGGTGTCCGGCCATAGGTATTTACACCAAGGGTATGTGCAAGTCTGAACTACCTCAGGAGAAGCTGGTCATTATGGTTATGCCGGAAGGTCTCTCGGAGCCAGGCTGCACTCGACTGCGCGCCGGGTAGGTGAATCAGCCGGCTGTTCGTGCTCACAGCACCAGCGGCAGGTCACAAACTTCTCCCTGACCTCGCTTCTAATTCAAGACTCTGTGGCTTTTCAAGGGTTTAAAATTGTAGYTCAAATGTGTGTGTATGTATATATGTATGTGTGTGTGTATACATACACACACGTGTGTGTGTGTGTGTATATATATATATATATACACACACATATATATATACAAACACACATATATATACACGCAGACACCTATATATATCTCGGCTGTGCTAAACTTAGATTCTATGCAGCTAACTRGATGAAGGAAGAAAAGTACCTCTCATTTTAGGCTCTTCCAGGGGCCAAAACCCATCTTCTTCCTGCTTGACATTACTAAAAGCAGCCTAAAGTCAACACAGTTGAKGCAAAGGTAGTTCAGTCTTTAGATACCACTACTCAGCCTTCAAAGTGAACATACCACGTCRGGTTGCTGCAGTACCTGATTCGTTTGGGAAATCCTGATCGTCTCTTTCCACCCGATCCGTGCTGCACCCATGCTGGCCCAGATGACAGCTTCTACTCAGTACGTGTGCAGAAACCCTAGCTGGGAGCTTTCCTCYGCATAGCTCGGATATGCCCACTGCACCTGGGGACAAAACAGATGCTCAGATACCAAGCATGAACACGTGTATAGGTACCAAGTTATACATGCTACTATGTACAGGTACAYAGAGAGGAACAGAGACAAACTCAAGGAAAAACCTGTATACGCAAATCTGAACCTGTACAGCAGAATCCTGTAATCAAGTAAGGAACGAGATTCCCTAGATAACCTGGTTGCAGGCCACAGGCCAGTGTTTAGACTTTCTCATGAAGTAGTAACTGAAACTTACTTTAAAGTAAGAGATCTCTTTTTTTTTTCTCTCCCCACCTAGGCTGACAGTCTAACAGAGCACAAAGAAATAGAAATATCCATAACCCCAGTCTGATGCAGAGTGAAATAAGGCTTATTTTTCCTGTCTCTACAATAATCTGCCTTTTGCACCAAATGACACACCAAMCAATGAATTCAAGAAGAAATTTGGAAGAGATAAAAATATCTGTCTCTTCCTAATCATCTTCCAACAATAYCAGCTAAACAGCCCACAACTTCTGCTCTGCCTGATGCAAGCACAGGTTGGTGGATAGAGTTGCACAAAGCAAGTAGAGAAGTTTTGCCATTTCTATTGCGCAGCTTCCTCCATGAAGACCAATACTGTTTGCAAAAGTTTTCTGACCAAGTTTAGCAATTGACCTTTTTTGATTCATAAAAAGTCAGCATTAAAAGTGTGCAAGTCCCCTGAACTATGAATTTTCATGCAAGTAAGTCAAAATTTCTCACTGTGGCACCTTCTTACTTGCTAGGGAGTTGCAATTCAAAATATGTCTCATGTCTTTGATTAATCTCAGGTCCTCCAGTTACAAAGATAAATCATGCCATCATTCTTCCAAGGACAGGCTAGACCTACTTTAAGCTCAAAGTACATGCTCTTCACAATTCAAACACTACACCATACACCATTAGCACGTGAGACTTATTGCCCAAGGATATAGTAGAGGTCAAGAATATTAACAAGTTCAAAGTAGGATTAGACAAATCCATGCAGGATAAAGGTCCATCAGTGTATGATCACTGACCACCATCACCTGAAAGGGGCAGGACATGTCAGGAGAAGCACTGTTCTACACAAGTCTTAAGGCCTCTACCTGAGGACTGACAGCTGGACACAACTGAAAACAACATGGTGCTCGGGACACAATTTGACAGTTCTTACAGCGAGTAGAAACCAGAATATGATCAGAAAACTAACTATGGACCACAAAGTGAATATTGACAGGAACAAAGGCAAAGACTCAAACCATCTTTCTGAAGTAAAGCTAATCAGAATAGAAAAAATGCTGATCTTAAAAGCACATTTTCCCTCTGTCAGCTTTTCACTTACATTTCTCCATTTTTGTGTCACTTGCTACAAGGAGACACAGGTTGGACCTTATTTTCATACCACAGCTAGTGATTCTTGCTTCTGTTCAGGAATCATCCACTGGAGAGCCATGAAGGGCTTTAATTTTCAAGAAAGCTGCTCTGGACTCCAGTCTCCTCCTTTAAAGCACCTGAAGTTGATCACTCAAATATCACTGACCACTCTGGCCCACAGTCTATTGCTAGTTTGTTTTTCAGACACTCAAATCTCAGCCTACTTTCACAGCAAACGATTTATCTAGCAGAACGAGACTGTTACTTGGTTATTTTCTCATGGTATACTAGTTATTTTAATATGGTTGTTTCTTTACCTGCTACCATGTGCTTTAAAAGCGTTTCATTTTGTGAGCATGTTTTCTTTACTGCAGAGCAAATGTGCTTTTGAAGTACTTCTGGTTGGAAACATTTTCAGAAGATAAAGAATACTTCAAGTGTGATTTTACACCAACACAACATTTTCATTAAAAGTAGACAACAACAAAGTGGCTCAGTGTTTGTTTGTGCGTTAGGTGCAGGCAACATTTTCATGAAAAAAAATGCTGCCCAGGTGTTTAAATAAATATGAGAAAATAAGACAGTTCTGCCTAAATTCAGAGTCAGACACTTAAAGGTACATACACTTCCTCCTAATGCCTAAGAAATATAAATACACAACAGTACTGCTCAGGCAATTTGAAAGCTACTAAATTTGTGGGATCGGATTGACAGGCCAATGATCAGGGTCAAAGCTATATCAATTACTCTAATTCTTTAGGCAAACAAGAATGAAAAAAACTTCATTTTTATTTGATTAAAAATGAAGTATTTTCAGCAAACAAACTTATTTGTGATAGAACAAAATATTTTATCATTCATCTTAATTACATGTATTATATAACAAATACACATTTATATTTATAAAAAATAAGTTGCATTAAAAAAACTTTTTTCTCCTCTAAAAAAGTTTGCCAAAATCAGTACCATTCAAGAAATGTTTCAGTTAACCTGAATAGAATTAGTTCAGGGCAAAAAAAAAAAAGGACCAATATTTAGCCCAATCCCTGCATGCTTTAAAGATAAAACCTTCTCTCTGATAAGTTTTTATTCATGTTCCATAATTTTTATTGCTCTTCAAATCATGTAGCTTGAATGCCTGGCTTATATTATTCTCCAGCTACTCAGGATGCAAAATTAGACATATTCTTTTGAATACATCCCTTGAGGGGCTGTGGGTGGATCCTGCTACTGGATGCTACAAAATATCCTCAAATCAAGAGCTGTCTGTGTTAAACAATTCAAATCTCAGGAGACCACCCAGCCAATTTACCAAGTATAAATATAGTCCCTCTGCCATTCACACTGAGCACAGTGAATTTCATGCAAAATCTCAGGGGAACTAGAAGAAATATTTTAATGTTCAGAAGTAGTCTTTAATTTTGCATTCAAATTATGTCACTGGCCACTCTTCTTTTTCCTCCTGAGGCAAAAGTCTTCCTCAGAAGGCACGTTTCAGGACAGATTCTTCATGCTCCTTTTTCCTAAACATGCTGCCTGGCCCCAAGACGGGGTGTGTGCCGAAGGGCAGCAGCAAGTTGAGCCTACAGTTGAGGCTGCTTAACGCTTCCCAGTATAAGACCTTCTTCCCAGTTCCTTACAGCTTTGCTAAATAAACTGTTTGGTCTGAAGTCTTCCATAATGAGGCTCTGCCTCAGGCTGTGTRTTTTAGAGAACTAGTAGTGTTACTAATAAGGCAATAATCTATACAGCAGCTTGATTAGTAGTCAAAATGGCTGACAAACTCAGTAAGAACATAATTATAAAGAAAAAAGTTGTTTGTGCTGAGCTATCAAAACAGCTCTAAGACTGCAAYAGGGAATAGTCACAGCAAAGAACCCTTAACTCCATCAGCTGTGCAGGAAGCAAGCAGGAGTTCAGCCTGAATAAAATACACTGTGGAAGGAGGAAATATTAGAAGCAAATGCCTATATAAAAGCTTTGCTGCAACATCAATAATCTTCAAAGTCTTTAACTACGGAGGTAGGTGTTGCCGTGCTCTTTGACAGATGGGAAGATTGAGGCACAAAGAAGCAGTGTGACTTCTCATGGGCCGGTGGAAAGCAGAAATACAAGCTGGTCTGGACTTCCAAGAGCACCTTTGGGTGCCCTTGGAGAGATGCCCAGGAAGAGATGCTAAAAATCACCCCTCACTCCAAGAACACAGACAGATTCGCTTTATCATTGCAGTCAGATACAAGTTGCATTATGACTTGCTAGAACTGATATTACCTGCTTTYGGGAAGAAAAGTGTTTCTTTCTAGGAACAGCTACTTTTATAATCTATGGGACATACACATCACAGAAGTGAGCAAATAATTATAATAGGAGAATCAAAAGCTGCTATACTCAGCAAATTTTTTTCAGAGGAGAAATAAAACTAATGGAAAAATTAAATGAATAGCATAATTGACAGTGCGTTGCCATGAAGGAAGAACCTCTTACGAGGAAGAATTGCATGGGTGGCTCTAAGGGCTCGTTGCTTTGGCAGCACCCAGGGGCCAAACCCTGCCCCGACCCGGAGGTTTGGCACGCGGGAGCAGGGAGCCGGCCAGCCGCCGGGGCTCCCACCCGGGGCTGCTGACCAGGTGGCCTCTTTGGCAATCCCATACAAAACTGAGGTGAATCTAGCTGTAAATTAATTTAGCAAAGTAAACAGTGGCGCAGGCGGAGGCTGTGCTGGGTTGGCACACGCTGCTATTTCTGAGCAGACGGTTACTTCCTCTTGCTGCCTGAAATGAGGCTCATCCCACGCAAAGTTTCCAAGCCCTTCATTAGTGGTTTTGTTAGTATATAATAGCTATAATGAGAAGGCCATAAAAATCCAAAGTTAGCTGAGGGTCCTTAACCATTTTAAATATGGCTCTCTCTCYGGATTTTATTTAAACTTTAATGACTACTGCATAAGATCAAGCAGCAAGAAACAACATTTGTATTACAACTGTATTATTTAATTCCCATTAGCTAAAAATGACAGGCTACTGGCCAGTAACTCAGGAAAATAAGTGGCGACAGGTGAAAGAAAAATACCCTTTCTGTAACTTCCCAAGCCACTTTAAAGCCTGAGGCTCTGCAATGTCATTTACATGTAATGAAACCTCGTGTCAGGCAACACTACGTAGCCAAATGTTAACTGTTCCGAAAATAATGGACTGTGCTGCTTTGAAAGACACAGTATTCTTTTGGGTCGTAATTTCTACCCTCTAGTTAAATGATGATGGAAATTATCCCTTTAGATTTGCTATTAACTTATTTACTTCTGCTTTCAAAAGTGCACTTAATGCCACCTTATGTATTGGCAGATCTTGGCACTTGAAAGCTGTAATTTGCTCTCTAGTTTAATTAGAAAAATGGTTTTACTGGACAGCCTAAAATGTTTAGAGTAACAGTCACACTCCAAACTTGATTATCCCTTTTAATTCCAAAACAAGCACCAAAGGAGGAGCTAGTTTCATTCCCAAATGAAGCAATTTAAAGGGCTGCTGTCATCCCTAATGGCTGTACTATCATTTCTCAGTTTATTTCAAAATGTTGCTTTTGATACCCTATCAAACACAGTAACACAGCAAGTGTAGAGTAACAACAGAGACTCGACACTTCCCATCATTTATAGAGCCTTCTTACAGTTTTCAAGACAACTAGAAGAGATAAACTTACTAGATTGCAAATACATATTGATCTGCCTGGCCTTTGGAAAAATACATTTTCTTTCAATGTCAATTAAAGTTAACAAAGTGAGGTTTCAATCAGGTTACTTAAGTTAAAGGTCATGAGACGGGGTTAAGAGCAGCCAAATCATGCATACACATACACACACACACATATATATATAAACACAAAGATACATATACACACACCCAAAAATGTYACTTTTTTAGAGAACTCTACATTCTCAAAGAAAAGTATATGAATTTTAAGAGATATAAGCAAGTTTCATCAAGCTCCCTTATGTATAGTAATTTGCTTATTTGTTAATTAACTAAGCATGACAAGTGTTTTATAAAAAAGCAAAATAAAATCCAAGATCCAAAGTCCTTTAGGTTTTGCAGTACCTGCAGTTTTTGCAATCCAGAACTTTGTGCCAAAAATAGTCCCACTGATTACAGATACAGGGATTAAAATTACTTCTTAACATAGAAGCAGCAGAATCTGACCCTGAGCAAAATCACACGAAAAGCTCAGAATATACAYGAGGAAAAGTTGTCAATGAACTGGGCATTCATACTGTCCAAGAGAATCACTGAAATGTTGGGTGGAAGGACCKCTAGGCCCAACCCTTTGCTGAAAGCATGACCAACGCTGATATTGCCAACGCTAGATCAGGTCAGCCATAGGTTTGTCCCAGGGCTGTGCTACCCTCTTAGGGAAATGTTCTTCCCAATATCCAACCAAAAGCTCCCTAGCCGAGCAGTTTGTCACTACTTCCCCTTGCTATGCTTTTTYCTGGTACGGAGGATGGCTTTATCCTCTCTGTAACTACCATTTAAGTAGCTGCAGGCTACAATTAGATCACCCTTTAGCCTCCTCTTACCCAGGCAAAACAAGACCTGCTTCCTCAGCAGCTTCTTATAGGTCATGTACTCTAGGCCCTGACCACCTTAGTAGTGCTCTGCTGGATCTTCTCCAGGTCCTCCATGTCACTCTTGAACTGTGGGTGGGAACTGGGGAGAAGGGAACAACAAGGACATAACTGGACACAGGTATTCCAGGTGCAGTCTCATTAGCACAAAGTAGAGGCAGATAGATAACAACTTGCTTCAWTTTGAACATGAACAGAACATGGTTTACACTAGAATTGGCATCTCAGCAGAGCTATTTTATCCCATTTATATTGTCATTCTGTTCCAAACCCAAGTGTCCATCAAAGTTTTCTACCCTCACATTACAGTTTGCTAGCATGGCTCAAGAAATTCAAGCAAAAGAGATTTTTAATGACTTAAAAAAATGATTTGATACAGCATGGAAATTGCTGTATGCTTTTACAGATCCTAATCCCACTGACTTCACTTGAAGCAGATTAAAGTATGTTAMAAAATGGTAACATACTCTACTTTTCTTGTAGAGTTAGATAGAGAAAGGAGTGGAGACGATTTTGTAGGCACTTTCAGAGTGTAGTCACGCATGGCTAACTAGCRCAGTCAGCTACTCGAATCAGACACACAAATCTAAAAGGCTTCATACACTCACGTATTTGTAAGTTTTCTCATGTCCAAAAACATTCAGGAATATGTGATACGGGCACTGAGTTTACAGAATTAACTGAGTCTCTCTTATCCTAGAAATTCCTAAGGAGTMGTTAGAATCCCTAAATATTTGCCAAGGACAATGAGGTCTTTCAWCGAGGGATGAATTGGAATTTAAAGTAAACATCCCATCTCTGAACGTTTAGAGCGTATCTGTAGAATGAAGGGATTCTTGTGGTTAAAGCAGCAACTGGGGTCCTCGTACTTGCATTCAGTTCTTGGACTTGCCACAGATTTCCTCTGAGAGCACGGCTGTTAGTCTTCCTGTATCTCTGCTCCCCAGCTGCAAGTATAGATAATTATAGTTCCTTTCTTCTCCCATTGCATTTGTATCATCTAATCAGATTAGAATCAATTTACCAATGACTTTTTTACATCATGATTAAACAATGCCCACCAGGCGCTGCCGGACCTTTGGGCAGCCAGAGCTTTCCACAGGTTTCCTGAGCTTCCTCTGCCTTGTGCTGCCCCCACCAACCTTCTCCCTTTCCTTGCACTTCACCACGGTACATCTACACTGTGTGGGAAGGAGAGTAGATCCTGGGGAGAGTGCCAAGAGAGCAGGTGCAATAACAGGTAGAGATAGTTTGGGTCTAGAAACAGTCTCACAATTATGAGCTACCAGGACCAGGCGCGAAGCTGTTCTAAATGTAGAGGGGTGGACAGTTATACAGCTATGCAACCCTGACCACATGCAATGGGAACACGTGCCACGCTGACCACTGTCAACAGGAGACGGAAGAGGAAGAAGGGGCTAAAAACTCAGTTGTCTTCCAGTAACTTCATGCTTCAGCAAGTCCAATCTTTCAGCACGACCTACCCAACCACAACACCTTGCTGTTATAAATAAACTCCTTCTGGGGTGCATTCACTCAACCACAACTTGTGGACAGGAGTGTCAAGTGTACAAGGACTCTTTTCTGAGTTTCACTGTATGCCTGCTTTTCTTGTTCTCTTTTCCTCTTTCTTCTCTTTCAGTTCAGTTCCCCTCTTTTTCTTTCTATTCATCTCTCCTTACCTCCTAAAGTCAAACTTTCTACCTCCTGAAAAACAAGGGCTTCCTCTGAGTTGTGCCACATTGCTCACTGGTTAATAATTTTATTTTTTGTCCGAAACTTTCCTCTATCCTCCCCTTGGGAGTGCAACTTTACTGGGTCACAGCCTTCACATGCAGCCTAGTACCATCACAGTAAAGAATACACCGTTTTGAGCTGGCTGAGACTTTGGCAGAAACTTCATCTGACAGCCTAGATCTTAGGCGATTATCCAGATGGCTGTCCACTCAGACTATTGGTTATGCTAYGAACTTAGTTTACAGACCCATTACTAGCAAATCAAACAAAACTAGCATTACTTTAACATAAATTTGTTTTTTGTTTATTCTGCCCAAGGAGAGGCTAATACAAATGATATAAGCATTCTGAATTTTTACTGGATGGAATAATAAAGAATCCTTCCCCTAGTCAAGTCTACTGTGTTCCCTTGGATTAGAAAAGAAAAAAAAGAACATATTTAGGGTTTACATTCTCTGTTAAGAAATGAMTGTTTCGTATTTCTTGTATAATGATATATTAAGAAGATACAATTGTAAAACATATATAAATAATGAAAAAAGCCATTGGCTGCTCTAGCAGTAGGAATCATATTTTGGCTTGAAATAAACATGCCTAGCACTTGTAGATGTCAAAGCTGACTATGGATGTACACCTCAAGCTTCATGATAGTCTACAAGAATATCTGAAACCTTCAAATTATGTCCTGAGGCATATATCTAATGTCATTTTTTTTTAAGGAGAACCTTAAAAAATAGGCAAAATAGCAGCTACTTCAGTTAACCAACCCATAATTCTTAGAGTGAGTTTTATGAATAAGAATACCGATAGTGACAGAGTTAAATGCCGCAAGYCTTCCTTGCATAGCCAGTGGGATTTGGCCTAAATCCAACAAAAGATGAAGGAAAAGCAAGATCAAAATAATGCACAACACTGGATTGGATTATTAGAAAAAGGTGTCCAATTCTTGCTTCCAAACCTCAAGAAGAATGCGGAAGCCCTACAACAGGTACGGGAGTAATACGACACACGCTTGATACTACTGTTAACAGACAACGAGCTCAACATTTCAAAGGCACGGAGAGCTTTCCCCCGGATTGGGAAAGCTGGTGACCTAGGGAAGAGCCAGCTGTCTGACCTCTCATCGAGCCCTGTACACCCTCCAGCAACGCTGAAATTCAGATCATTTCACTAGTTTTGAATCCTAATAATCGACAGTGTGTTTATGTTTTGTTACAACCTTGTCATTTAAAATCCTCCTTAAATCTAGGGTTCTCAGACACTCCGGGTTAGCCGAGAGTTACTCATTCCTGCCAGGCCCTCCACATACTTCAACATGTTTCCTTTAGGCTCTGCAAGAAAAGCAGTGCTCTAAATTAAATCTGTTCCCAGCGAAACTTAAATTGTATGCGTCTTCTAGGACAGCTGGGGTCTCACTGAAGACGATGAGACTTTTGCACTAGTTYTAGTGGCAGCAGGATAACATGTAATGTTAACATTTATATATATTCAAACGTTTATTTTTGTAAGCAGCTTCATCAAATCTATCATGGGGTTATGCAGATGAGTAAAAGTAAGCAGTGTAGTGTATAAGTGTTTATAGGATTAAACGCAGAGATTTCAAGCATATAAAAAGCRAGCTCTGTCTATAGCCAGTATATGAACAATACAGAGCTGAAAGCAGAAGTAATACCAGCAGTTTGATGCTACATTTTTTCCAAGCACAAAGACTGCAGGCTCAAGATCTAAATTTGAGGGAAAAAATTAGAGATCAAAGTTTAAGAATTCAGGAGTCACAGGAGAACAAACGTGAAATTTTTGCACTGGCTGCAAATCTGTGAAYGTTTCAGGTTCACGGTGCACATTTCTGAAAACAAAAACTCAATAGTTTCCCACTGCTCTTGGCGCAGGCAGTGCCTGATGTTTGCTTCACTGTTCACTGAATTTGAGAATGACAGAAGCATGTTGACATTTTATACCACACGTACGGAAAGAAACAGATCATCTCCCCCTGAAAGGCGCTTTATTTTATGYGAGAAAAAACAAAACTCTGAGCTCCACATCAAATAAATCATACAATAAGAACATTATTTTTAAAGGGAATGAGTATTTTGCATATTAATATTAAATGACATCTGAGCAGCAAATATAGAAATTATAATATTCAGTATCTCGCAGAGAGCTGACACGGAGTGGAGGAGTTGTAACCAAGCTGTCTTAAATCTACAGCCTCGGAGAAAAAAAAAAAAGCTTCATCAAAATTTAATATTCATGCAATAGGGACTCTTTCATTGTTATGAAAGCTGATTAAGGCCAATYGTAAAATCCTGGGTGCTTCGTTTGCTCCCTTCCCCCCACCAGAATGGGGGGAAAAAAATCAACCCAGTGAAAAAAGCTGGCAAACCTTCTCCTGGCAGCATTTCAGGGGAGCTACTGTTTTGCATTTGGTAGAGGATGCAGCCCTTACCAGGCAGCACGCAGACCCTTAGAAGGGAACTGAAGGGACATTAGTAATTCAAATAAGGGGCAAAAGAGACAGAATAAAATTAAAACGTGCACAATTATTTTCTAGCAAACCGGCAACGGCATATAATCTAGCAGCAATGGGGGAAGACAGGGCTGATGATTTGCCCGTGGAGATGTGGACAAAGCTTTTTTTAAGAAGTCACACAGCTAAAATAACCATATTGTTAGACAGTGACTCATGGGAACAAAGACAACAATGCTATCTAGGATCGTTGTCCTGGTGCCTTTTAATCATAATGTTGGTACAGTTTTCCCTCTCTCTGACCTAGTTTAACTAGTTTAGAAAGCTTAATAGGCATTGCTTCTTGCAGCACTGCTAGCAAGACCTAAATATATACAACAACTTCTTTTGTGAATGAAAATTACTGATTCATGGCCCGTTACACTTCATGAATCTGGAGAAACAACAGTGAAGCCAGCTCACTGGAGCTTTACACAACTGAATCTGAACTTGTCCTCCCGCACTTTGAAAACATCCATGCTGGCAATCGGAAACTATCTGCAGAACAGCATGTCCTAGAATAGATACCCACATCCGAGCCCGCTTGGTAAGAGGAGGACACAATCTACTGAGAAATGAAATACAGGTAAAAAAAAATCCTAATTGAAAAACTCCTAGCTAGAGTAGGGAATGTTTTTTGTTCTCATGAAAGGTATTAATGAGAACAGTGTATTTGCAAAAGCTTTTCTAAAAAAGTTTCTGTGTTTTAATCGACAGACTGGAAATTGAGAATTTTCACTCTCAAGATTTTTAATGAAAACAGAAAAGTTGCCAGCAACCGCTATTTCCAGCAGAAACATCTTTTTGGCAAGAAATGATATTTTTATTCATTTTCCTATTAAAAAACGTTGATCTGTTCCAGTGATTGATGTCAATTATAGGACACAACTCTATTTTCCACGGGATAACTGACGTTTTCACTCTTCGCGTTAACTAGACTAATGCCTGCTACCTTCTGCAAGTTCAGAGTCTAACGAAACACGGCGCTCGCTTTGCTGCATCGCGGGGTCTGAAGGCCCACGTGTTTCCTACAGATACTGCGCGAACTTGCGCTCAACATAATTAAGTTGCCGCGGTGTATTCCTGTGAGCTGCACTGGGTTTAGTTCTTTATTTACAGGGTGGTTTTTTTCTCCCAGTGTAGGCCCAGGCAAATCTATCTGAATCATTAAAGCTCCTCAAAGGCTTTGTTTGGAGGCAGCTGTAACAGCCCCACAAGGGAGCTCCTGCCCTTCCTGCGCTTCTTAAGCTAGATCTGCTCTACGATCCCACAGAGAGCAGCAGAAAGGACAGTGATGAAAATGAACTATAAAAGGAACTCATGAGGTCAAGTTAGTGCGCGCGTTCACCCTACCCAAGATTCAGCGCTGGAGCTGAAAGCTCTGACTGCTACTCCAGCGACTAGCTTGAGAGAGGCTGCACCAAGCGTAATTATTCTAACTGGAGCTAGAAAAATAACGCAAACTTCGCAGAACTATTGGCCAACAAACCTATTTCAGTGGATTGCGCGCAACGAGGATTTTTTTTCTCGCAGCTATCTAACTCTGGCCCCGAGCGGTGCTCTGAATCACACAGAGAAAACGGGCTCCTCGATTTCAGCTCCGCGTAGGCTCAGCCCCTGGCCGAGACATGCAAAAATGTCCCAGGTGGGATCTGCAGGAGCACTGGTTTAGTCCTCCTCCCACTAAAATCACTGGCAAAAAATGCCCACGGGTCTGCAGCTGGAAGCAAAGAGCACAGTGCTAACGASTGTAAAACACCTCAGTACTGAAACTCATACACACAAACTAATCTTATCAGAGAAGACTGTTCTTCTGAATAATAGATATATTCTACTTTTCTCCACTTGAATAAAAATTAAACTGCCCCAGAAATTCTTTGTGAAGAAAGCTTTCTCAAAGACAAACTGAGGGAAAGGATTTTTAGGTAGCATGTTGGAAAAAAAAACAAAAGACAAAGCAGACCACCAGGCAGCTCGAAGAGTGAAAGTTTACTCTATAAAACCAAACTTTGCAACTTTCAGTTTGTTAACATGAGAGTATCCTCTAATTTTATCTACAGCTACTACCTTCTGCAAAGTTGCAATTGCCAAAAAAGGTCAAAATATCTTAACGTTACATTCCACCGAGGCACTAAATGGAACAGAAGTCGTATTACTGTAATTCATAATTCAGAACTCAAATTTCCTAAGACAACATCAGAAATGTCATTTTAACCACACTAATTCCTTCACAGTTAACATGAGTGGGTGGTGGTGCAATCCAAGCTGAAAAAAGCCATCTAATTTCAGCAAGTATACCGCAAGCCAACTTGGCAGCCCTCCACGCGGATCAGACAAGCGTCTGCTCTGTCGAAGCTGAAGGCCCCGTGATAATTATCATAGCTGATACTGCATCAGTGGGAATGACAGTGCGGCTTGTAAATACGAACCAAACTAGGATTCGCTCGGTCACCAGCAGGGGTTTGGGATTACTGTGGGAACCCAACGTAAACCCTGCAGATCTGAACGCGGCCCTTGAGCCAAGCTAGGACGTCTTTCTCTGAAACTGGAGAGCCGTTCCCTGGTGGCAACACACGCGTAATTTTGACATTTTGTGTGCGTGTGCTGGTGGAAGCTGGGCAATCACGGAACGGAGGAGGCTCCCGTACCGCGGGGGAAAGGGCAGATGCTGACAGCGGCATGCGTTTCACCAAGCACTTTACCATTGGGGTAAGTACCCCGGAGTCAGGTCTTTCCAGAATAATTAAGCAAGCTCACCATAGGCATTTAGTTGATAAGAAAAACTTCAAGGAATCCCCTCAAATTAAGTAATCAAGGAAAGAGAGGAAGGATATGCACGAATTTAATTAGATAGCAGTACGAAAATGGCTGAAATAGGTATGCCATAGCCAGGTGAAAAAGGCAACTGCCCGGAGAGCTGGTTGGGAAGCCGAAGCTGCGCTTTCCGCCTCGCCTGCAYCACTGCCCTCTCGGGACGGCAGGGACCAGGCTCCCCACGAGGGACCCCGCGTTTGCAGACGTTTGTGCTCTGCCTGGCTTTGCAACCCCACCAAGCTCTGGCYGCGCACAGCAGGCATTCTGGCCAGCCGGTGGGGGCCTCTGAAGTCCTCCCACGACAACTCCRGCTCTTCTAGCCACCCTCCAAACCAACGTGAGCATGGGGCGGGTCCTCAGTGGAAGGCCAACAGATGTGACGTGGCTTAAAATTCCTGGTCTGTGGGCCCATGGAATATGTAAGAGCATCCCAGAGCTAATTTGGATTTATTTACACACACTGTCCAATGAGAATACTACTCCACTGCTATATTAATATTTATAAAGCATTTAGCCTTCACAAAAAGTGAGCATAGAATTTCAGGCAACAATTATTACAAAATTTCCTTTTCAATCACTAAATATCAGACGATTTTTCTCCACTACAGAAGTCGTGGACTCTTTTGTTCACCAAAAGGCTACGTGAGGGCAGAGAAAAGCCCAACGAAACCTGACATTTCCTCTCACTTTTTCATCGAGTGGCCCTCCCTGTGCAGAAGTCTTGTCTCATTCCCTRCTACTCTCCTGTCTGTCAAGGATGCTGGATTATCCGCACAATAGCATCCTTATGCTAGACTGGATTTGGGCTTTCCTGCTGCATGCACGTAAGCATGAGCATTTCATTAATCTATACTTGCATACAGCCGTTACTGAATTGTCTGACTGCTGTCAGCATCTACAACAGGGAAAATAACAAAATTTTATACAACTTTACTCCCAGTCTCTAGAAGAAACGGATTAAATAGAATTTTTTAAATACTGATTTGGGTATGTAGGGGTAGTAATGGATATCTTTATATGAAAACCAATAGGATTTTAAATTTTACGTTTACATCTGACTGTATGAAGTTAATATTCTTTATTCTCTTACAATACAGCCCAGGTCTCACAAAAGTATTAGAGCCTGAACTCACCAATCCCCTCCTGTTTGTTGACAGTTTTACTACTTGCGCTCCTTAGTTGTTTCGGAAGTCAGGTTTTTAAGGATGAAGCGAAAGTGCGAAGAATTTGCTGGAAGACAGCTCTAAACCAGACCAGATGGCACGTGCTATTCTGTCACTCCTAACAGAGCTGAACTCTTTACTCACGTACACAAGATGTTCAATTTACTGCCACAACTTTTTGTTGTGATAAAACCAAAGTGGGACCCTGCCACCTTACAGAGATAACCAGCGCCCACACGGCTCCTGCTGGCTCCAAAATCGGCCCACTACTGCTCTCGCAGCAGCTCTCAGCCCTCTCCGGGGGTCTCTGGATTGTCTACACCAAGGCCAACGCCATGTAAAAACAGCTTTACATTTAAGGCAAATTAGCCCACAGAGCCCTGCGTTACGCACCTAACCTGCGTTGGGTGACGCAGGTCCGCTTATCAGCACATTGGCAAGAGCTAAAGCCAGGTCTCCTTTCCTCTGCTCCCACAGTGATAAGTGAAAGAGCAGGTATGTTTTGGGGGGCCACACACACACACTCTCCCTTGCAGCCCTTACTCCACACTGCAACACAATCTTGCTTTCATTAGGAAAGGGACTGCATCTCACCAGAGCTGCTCTATCTGCCAGAAGAACGTGTCTCGTATGGCAGCCTCGCTTGCTTTCATTCTCATCACGCCATAGAGTCTCCCTTTCCCTCCTCCTCCTTCATCAAATGTAAAAGCRAGTTGTTGTTTGTGTATAGCATGCACATTAGCACAGATAAACTGCTCGCTGAGTGTAATGATTAATGATTGAATAGTGCAGTTGTTGCAAAAATAAGTCTTGCAGTGAAGAGAGATCTGAAGATTATATCTAACACCAGGGGATGGCTTATTAATCTTACTTCTTGAAGAATTYTTGAGTAAATCATTCTCCTTTATTAATGATATTTCACTTTGCTCTGTGAGACATCTTTTATACATCCAGAAGGGCAATTATCTGTTTAGGCCAGGAAACAATATTAGTTACAGATGGTGCTTGAATGTTTGATCTAAGTCACTCAAATAAAAGAAGAAAAAAATAAGGAAGTACACTCCAAAGACCAACCCCAAACAGGACTGCATTTAAAGAAGGGGTTTTTTCTTCCCCTCAATCTGGAAGCAGCAAATTACACATGTTTCCAAGTATCAATTATTGTGGAGCTTGCATACTCAAACAATGGTACAACAACTGAAAGAAAATTACATTATTTTATGTCTTGTGGGTCCGAAGGAATTCTATTATATGTGAAGTGGTTAAACATATCTGAAATGGTTTATTAATATAAAAGTCTTTCAAAGGGAGATCTTAAATTCTTAATCACAAATGAGATATCCAAGACAAAAAAAGGAGAGTCTATAATTTCAAAAACAAAAAAAAAATCTTTTCTAGATTCACAATTCTCATTCTTCTTGTTGCCTGTCATCCACTTTGCACCACAAGACTGGGGGAATTAGGGAGGAAACCAGGACACCAATTTAACAGCATTACTGTAAAAACGATAACAAAAATTTACATAGATCTAAATGGAAATCTATAAATCATCTCCAAAAGGAACTTCATTAACTACTTTTAAAGAGCTTGAATATGGAAATTATAAACTTAAATTATTACAGAAATTGCATTAGGTAAGGTGAGTTGAWCACAGAGTGATTTGCAGATTCACTAAACTTTGACAAATACATATTTTACAGTAGATTTCAAAATATTGGTAATCTGAGTTACAAAATTCCTTTAGATTAATATATCAATGAAAGTGCAGTACTTTATCGAACAAACCATTCGTTAATGAAAGGCAATGTGATCTGCTGAATAGGACATGGGGAGACCCAGGAGGAGGAGGAATTTATACATTATTTTCCAAATACAAATTAAGGCTAAGGATAATCTTGTCCTCTATCCAGATACACCTGCAGGTATGAGCATTTCCCAGAGATCCTGCAGGCTCTGAAAGCTGCTATTTCATATACACAGGCACCTGGCCTGCCAAGCTGGGCGAGGAGATTTGCACTCTCACCAGATCCCTCTGCGTGTAATCGGTGCACACGCAGACAGACTGAATTAGCACCGCTTAAGTGGGCGTCATAGGTGTCCGGCTACTGCCAGAGACTCCTTTTCCACCCAAAGATATAAAATAGTATTTACAGCAAGGGACCTGGCGCTCTGTCTTACAAAGAAATCACCAGTGAACATGTGTTACAYGACCTATTAGGTTTGGGGAGATACGAAACGGCTTCCAGACCATGTTAAATATTTGTTCATTAAACTTTTTTTTTTTAACTATGAAACACGAATTTATCATAACCACTAGTAGAAAAGGACTAATTTCATAAAGTCTCAGTTTAGAAAGGGAGAARAAAGTTGTCAAAGTACAGTGGTCCCTGTTCACATTTCCAGAACAAACCAGCTCTGGGAATAYAGCAATTTTCTAGCAGTTGCAGTTAGCCTGACGAGAGTCCACTTTTAGGATTAAAGGAATGCTTTTGCCTGGAAACTTAAGTTGCTTTAAGTTTTTAGTTCTAAATTTCTTGCTGAAGAAAAAGTCATTAAATAAATATAACTGATCTAATAAAACTGCTCAAGGATTTTCAGATACGTGCGTTTTAGAGATTTCAAATTTTCATACCCTGAGCCAGCAATGTGCCCTTGTGGCCAGGAAGGCCARTGRTCTCCTGGGGTGCATTAGGAAGAGTGTCGCCAGCAGGTCSAGGGAGGTGATCCTGCCCCTCTCCTCAGCCCCGGGGAGGCCTCACCTCGAGGACTGCGTCCAGTTCTGGGCTCCCCAGGACAAGAGAGACATGGAGCTACTGGAGAGAGTCCAGCACAGGGCTACGAAGATGATCAGAGGGCTGGAGCACCTGCCCTGTGAGGAACGGCTGCGAGAGCTGGGCCTCTTCAGCCTGGGGGAGAGAGGACTGAGGGGGGATCTGATCAATGTGTACAAGTACCTGGAGGGAGGGCGTCAAGGGGACGGGGCCAAACTCTTTTCAGTTGTCCTGTGTGACAGGACAAGAGGCAATGGGCAGAAATTGAAGCACAGGCAGTTCTGGCTGACCGTGAGGGGGAATTTCTTCCCTGTGAGAGTGACGGAGCACTGGACCAGGTTGCTCAGAGAGGCTGTGGAGTCTCCTTCTCTGGAGATCTTCAAGGCCTGCCTGCATGTAACCCTGTCTTAACATGCTCTAAATGAGGTTGGACTAGATGATCTCCAGGGGTCCCTTCCAACCTTACTGACTCTATGATSCCAACCTTTTTCTTTTTATTTTATTTTTATTTATTTATTTTTTTTTTACTTTGGAAACTTCTTATACAACAGAGACTAATTTTCTGTGCTGTCCTTGAAGCAATGTATAGGAAGCATGTGAAGTATTTTCCGGCCATTCTGACCTGACCAACAGTGAGTAAACCAGTTTTAGTTCAAAGCTGCAAACACACCAGTAAAAATATGAATTCGCTTCATACCAGAGCCTTGGTCTGAGGAAAATCTAATTTTAGGAACCAGCTTCGAGTCTCATGCATTTTATTTGTGTCTAGAATGCTCTTCCTGAAACGATGTAAGAATCCTT
Organism: Rhea americana; assembly: GCF_003343005.1. Taxonomy (NCBI): domain Eukaryota; kingdom Metazoa; phylum Chordata; class Aves; order Rheiformes; family Rheidae; genus Rhea; species Rhea americana. Next base: position 8,086,812 of record NW_028186150.1, read on the forward strand.
TTCCCTAAATATCTAGAGTTTATCAAGATTATATTTTACTAGTTCATTTAAAATTGGAACCTTATATTACCTGATAATCACTACTCTTACTTCCAGCTTTAGTAATGGCATGCAAACCATACCTGTTTGCTCACATAACATTCAAAAATTGGGGAAACAGGGTTTGTTAAAAACAAACCTTTTGTGCTTCTGGGTATAAAAATTTATGCCAAACATTTTGGCCTATGCTAGAACATAATTCCAATGCCCCTGAAGTAAATTATACTCCACAAAATCTGTATTCAGCCTTTAATGCACTTACTTCATACAAAGAGATTATATTTGAATATGTGAGTGTGGACATCCTCACCACTCAGCTCCACCTCACTGCACCATGTTTAGGATCTACCTCTTACAAAGAAAAGCATCACAAAAAAATAATATCCAAACCCATATTTCAGAAATCACAGGAATAGWGCTTGGATTCACTGCCATTATTTTTAAAGAATAAATGTAGGAGCCAGAACAGCACACTGAAAATAGCATTATATTTTCATTGGAACTATCTGCAATTTCACACAGGCCTCAGTGACTAGAAAGCAAAGTCTCAAAGTGATTTGAAAAAGAGAATAAATGTTATTAATATTGATTCTTCTCTTCCCTGAGAATTCCCCACAGTCCTGCTCGGGGAACCAAGGCAGTGAACAGCAGCAAAAATCCAGCCTGTCTGGCTGGTGCCTGGGTAGTTTTTGGAGAAGCGAGGAAATACGTGGTCCCTGCAGGGACAAGCACGTACCCCGTCCGCTGCGCCAGCCCACACCTCCTCCTTCTAGCCTGCAACCCCACCGACAGTCTCAAGCCTGACCTGCTTCTGGGAGAACATTATTCAAATAGGTTACACCAAAATAATCAGCAGTTAGAAATGAACATCGGTTGATAGTGACTCTATCAGCACTTTTCTCTTGCCGATTTYTTTTTCTTAAGTAATTAAAAAGTGTCTCTGGAAGAGCAGTATGTACAGTATGTCATAAAGTCTCTCTGAACTACCTATATTTACCCCTGAAAGTGAATTCTTTATAAGACCTAGSATATCAAAGAAACGAGGGATCAAAGTAGTTTTAATAAGCAACCCAGTGTTTGTAGAACCTGCACTTTCATGTATCATGTTTTGTTCAAGTTCTTAATTTCGGTTCCTCACCACAGAAGGCACTTAAGATAACTATCTATATCCATATTGTCATGTTGAATCCTTTGATTATTTAACATGTACACCTTAGTGAAACAAAAATGCCTTTTTTCCACATATTTGGACTTCATTGTATTTTCTTACATGAAACATAGACCTGATTTGTCTGATAGAACATATAGGAGCATCATTTTCTTTAGTATTTCTACTTATATATTAATACAGTCTAATGTAGTACAATTATATCTACTCCCATATGCTAATATGATCTGTAACACCTTAATCCTTCTTTCATTCTTTAAATTTCAAAATAAATGCATAGCAAAAGCTGGTAAAAGCTACAGAAAATGCTTTACTGGGTCTTGAAATTAGAGGTTTCCCAGTAAACACTGGTGTGCTCTTTAACATAGTAAAATCAATCTTTTAACCTTCTTTTTTGAAATCAGAGCTATGCTATTTTACAAATTGTTYTGCGGTGAAAACAAACTTCTTAAAAAAAAATTCCCGTATATATTTGATGTATAGTGCTACTAAAATTGTCAGCAAAGAATGCAAATTATTGCCGTTTGAATTAAAAGCACAGACCAAAAGATGGAGGAATGTAAGACCAGACTGTATGCAAAGAGCAATAATGACAAATGGATGTGGTAGCTATTTTCAGCTACACGTCTGGATATACAACTTTTATTTTGCTCTGAAAATTACTGTACTGTCAGTTTGGAATCTGAATGAAAGATGATTTTAAAAACTTAACAGAAGCATACTGAAAGGCAAGCAAAGTGGACGGGTCCTTTCTATCTTTCTTTTTTCTTTCCCCCCCCCCCCCCCTTTTTTTTTTTTTTGACATGGTCAGGAAGTCCAAGAGTGCTAGGCTATCTCACTGAGTCCTCAGACATGGAATATCTGAAATGCACATGGTTCTGCTTTTGCAGTTCCCTTCAAAAATTCAAGACTGTGAAGTCCTACTTAGGAATATGAAGTTTCTACAATATATTGAAGGACAACTATAATATATCACATACTAAATGAAACAGAAAAGGCAGCACCTAAAGCTTTCTATTTGTAATTTGTGTCTACTACATTTATATTGAGTGTATTTCTAAATATCCCTCCTTATTAAAGTTAGGAACAAAATATTACTGGGTGATAGAATAGTCTATTTGACTAATAAGACTTCCAAAATGACATATCTCTCATGAGCTGAAACATTTATACGTCATATTGCATATCTGTCAATAAATCTCACTGARTAAGCCATATCCTGAAGATTACGCTGCAGATACTCACGACTAAGCTAGCAAGGGCATTTCCTTAGCTTTCACAACTGTGACTCTAGCAACGTCGTGCTCATCGTGTGAGGAGCCCTGAACAGCCACGAGACTTCCKAAACGAATGTCTTCCTGGAGCCTACTTGTATCCCACCAAAACCAGACTCCTCGTCCCCGGCACTACAATATGCATAGCAGCACCAACGGCAAGACATCTCAAGAAAAAATAGTTAACAGAAATAAGAATATGGTATTGGGAGTCATATAAAAATAAGGTCATCTCCCTCTCAGCCTGTTATAGTACTTGTCTTTATAGCCCTACAAGTGTCTGTCTGATCACGTCTAGTGTTCACCTGACTCAGATGCCAAATTTTGGACCTTCAGAAACACAGTTCAGTCAGCTCCTGCCAGGTCTTTATACCACAAGGAGACAACAGCTCATACCGGCACTACAAGCAGCACTAATCAATAGGACTGGCCTCAAATACCATGAACACAGAGGATCCGAGTCTTCAGCTGCGGCTCTACTGCCTTTCTAGGGCTTCAGGGCATTACACCAGAGGTACGGCGATGGACAAGAGCGGGGATCCAGGCAGAACAACTCCCCTGGCATCTGAGCACGTAAAATTCCAGGGAAAAGTTTTGAAAGAGGATTTTAATTCCCTGACAATCCAGGCAAGAGATTTCGCTGTGTTTCTTATCTTCTAGACCAGACCTAAATCAGGCTGTCACGTAATCAATGGACTATGATAGGCTGATTATCATGTAGGATAAGTGATATCTATTAGAAAAAATTGATCCTGACATAACTCAGAAAAGGCAGCAGCTTAAAGCTAGAGGCCATGGGCCCCRGACTGGCCTTTGTACATATTTAATGGCTGTCATTTTCCTGGAGGTACCTAAAACCAGCAAAACTCTCCGGGTAAATCTATATTGATTGAATAATCCTTGTCATCTGTTAGGACTAACAAAGCTGTCACAGCACAGCCACGAGCAAACAGAGTCTATTTGATAACTTCCTCTCGCCTCCGCCGCCGCAGCGCCCGGGCGCGGGGCTTTCACGGGAGCTGCTCTGCGCTGGGGCTGCCCCGCTCCCCGGGGAGGCCCCTCTTCCGCGGCTCGTTAACTGCCACCTACTCGGCTAAAGCTGCCCCAGCGGGACGACAGTTTTTGGAGGAGTCGGGAGGAGGCTGCCAGCGAGCCCCCGCTCCTGCAGAGCCTGGGATGCGCTGGGAGCGGAGCCCGGGCGGTCACGGCTGCCAGCGGGGCCGGGGCGCCCGAGGCCGCCGCGGCGGCGCCTCCTTTCACGAACGCGGGAAAACTCATCCAGCGGAAATCATTAAATGGAGCAGACGGGGTTTGCCGCGCGCCTGGGGACGAGGCGCCGCGCACGAGGCGGGCCGCGGCGTCAAACCCCCTCCTTGCTTCCCAGGAAGACGGCTGGGAAAGCGCGCTCCTGGGAAGGAGCAAAGCCCCAAGCCCCCTCGCTCCGCTGTGCAACGCCATTTAACACAGCCCGGCCATCGCCTTTGAGCTGTTTTCCTCAAGTCTTCTTAAAAACAGGTCAAACTTCCCATTCGGCTTGCGTTTCTAAAAGCTAGAAGCGAGTTTGCTGCCCACGAGGCTCCGAGACCAGCACCGGCGCGGGTCGGGGCGGCGCGTCCTCGCGC